>NW_019945181.1:45400-50881 GCF_002910315.2 Salvelinus sp. IW2-2015
ACTATATAGGGAATAGGGCTCTGGTCTAAAGTAGAACCCTGCTCTGAGGAAGTCAGTCTCCTGTTTGCTTAAGAGCCAAATCCTTTCCAAATTCTCTACACAAAGCTTTCAAAGCAACTTCCGAACAAATACTGGTTTGCACTTTGGCCGTTGGTTAATTTCCTCTTTAGAGGATTTATTATTAGGTATTTCCTTTAAATAATAAAAGGTGTTCTTTCACTCCCTAATTGGCTGATAGCGGCTCTATTCTATAGTGGTTTCCATAGTAACAGCGAGGTTTCTTTTTGTGTCAGTCCTAAAAAGATTACTGATTAGAAATATGACTTAAACGTCTTTATCATTGCATTAAAACGGTATTAATTAAGGCTCATCTATTTTTGGTATTTTTCACAGAGTAAAAAAAAATAATAATAATAATATGAAAAAATAATTCAAAGTCTTGAGTGTTTTTTTTTTTTTACATCACCCTTGGATTTGTTTGTTGGAGTACGGCACTGTGTCTTTGTTCATGATATACATGAACATATAAAGCAGGGGTTGATTTAAGTAAAGTCTGCTGTAAAGAAAAGGGTACACTTGCTATTTCAGTTCACAGAGCAGGCTAGATATTACCACACACACAAAATAAAAAAAAACTGTTGAATTTGCTACATATTTACAACCCCAAAAAATATGTATTTGAGATAATTACTTTATTTTCACCCATCGATATAGAAAACACTGAGGTATTTGAATGGTTGGTCTCTGATTCATACAATGTTTTTCCAGGTTAATCGGCTGCGGCAGGGGAGTGTTACTAAACACTGACGATGAAGACCTCAACCAGAAGAAACCAACTCTGATCAGGAACCAGATACTGAGCAAACAACACAACGTGGCTTTATCAGGCTATGCCAGCAAAGTGGTAACCCATAACCCCTGTGTAGCGCAGACCCATAACGGGGCCCTGGTCTAAAGTAGTGCACTATGTAGGGAATAGGGCTCTGGTCTAAAGTAGTGCACTACATAGGGAATAGGGCTCTGGTCTAAAGTAGTGCACTATATAGGGAATAGGGCCCTGGTCTAAAGTAGTGCACTATGTAGGGAACTAAAAGGGACACAGGGCCCTGGTCTAAAGTAGTGCACAATAAAAGGGAACAGGGCCTGTCTAAAGTAGTGCACATATTACAAGGGAAACAGGGCCCTGGTTCTAAAGTAGTGCACTATAGAAAGGGAACAGGGCCTCTGGTTCTCAAGTAGTGCCCTATAAAAGGGAACAGGGACCTGGTCTAAAGTAGTGGCACTATAAGGAACAGGGCTCTGTCTAAAGTAAGTGCACTATATCAAGGGAACAGGGCCTGGGTCTAAAGTAGTGCAACTATAAAGGGAACGGGCCTCTGGTCTAAAGTAGTGCACTATAAAAGGGAACTAGGCCCTGTCTAACTAGTGCCCTAGTAAAAGGGAACAGGGCCCTGGTCTAAAAGTAAGCTTGCACTATATAAGGGAACAGGGCCCTGGGTCTAAAGTAAGTGACTATAAAAGGGAACAGGGCCCGCTGGTCTAAAGTAGTCGCACTAAAAGGGACAGGGCCCTGGTCTAAAGTAGTGCACTATATAGGCGGGAACAGGGGGAGCTGGTCTAAAGTAGTGCACTTATAAAAGGGAACAGGGGACCTGGTCTAAGAGTAGTGCAGCAATAATAAAGGGAACCGGGTCTCTGGTCTAAAGTAGTGCACTTAAACGGGAAGGGCCTCTGGTCTAAGTAGTGCACTATAAAAAGGGAACAAGCGGCCCTGGTCTAAGTAGTGCACTATAAAAGGGAACAGAGCGCTCTGGTCCTAAAGTAGTGCCTAAGAAGGGAACAGGGCCCTGGCTCTAAAGTAGTGCAGTTATGTTTTGACTTCTTATAAAAGGGAACAGGGGACCTGGTCTACAGTAGTGCACCTCATAAAGGGACAGGCCTGGTCTCAGTAGTTGCACTATATACAGGGCACAGGGCCTCTGGTTAAAGTAGTGGCACTATAAGGGAAGCAGGGATCTGGAGTCTAAGTATGCACTATAAAAGGGGAACAGGGGACTGGTCTAAAGGTAGTGCACTAAAGGACCCAGGGCCTCTGGGTCCAAATGCTAGTGCACTATAAAAGGGAACAGGGCTCTGGTCTAAAAGTAGTGCACTATAACAGGGAACAGGGGCCCTGGTCTAAAGTAGTGCACTATAAAAGGGAACAGGGCCTCTGGTCTAAAGTAAGTGCACTATAAAAGAAGGGGAACAGGGCCTCTGGTCTAAAAGTAGTGCACTATAAAGGGAACAGGACCTGATCTAAAGTAGTGCACTATAAAAGGGAAGCAGGGCCCTGGCTAAAGTAGTCCACGTATGATCAAAGGGCACAGGGCCTGTGCTAAAGTAGTGCACTATAATAGGGAACAGGGCCCTGGTCTAAAGTAGTCATAAAAAGGGACAGGGCCTCTGGTCTAAAGTAGTGCACTATAAAAGGGAACAGGGCCCTGGTCTAAAGTAGTGCAGTCTATAAAAAGGGAACAGGGCCCTGGTTAAAGTAGTGCACTATAAAAAGGCGAACAGGGCCCTGGTAATAGTAGTGCACTAATAAAGAGGGGAAGAGGCTCTGGTCTAAAGGTAGTGTACTATAAAAGGGGAAACAGGGCCCTGGTCTAAAGTAGTGCAGCTATAAAAGGTGAACAGGGCCGCTAGGTATAAAGTAGTGCAGCTATAAAGGGAACAGGGCTCTGGTCTAAAGTCGTGACTATAAAAAGGGAACAGGGCCTCTGGTCTAAAGTAGTGGCATATGAAAAGGACCAGGGCTCTGGTCTAAAGTAGTGCACTATAAAAGGGAAAGGCCATCTGGTCTACAAGGTAAGTGGGCACTAATAGAGGGGAACAGGGCCTCTGGTCTAAAGTAGAGAGTCACTATAAAAGGGAACAGGGGACCTGGTCTAAGTAGTGCACTTAGTAAAAGGGAAAGGGCTCTGGTCTAAAGTAGTGCACTATAAAAGGGCGCAGGGCCCTGGTCCAAAGTAGTGCCACTATAAAAGGGAAACAGGCCCTCTGGTCTAACGTAGTGGCACTATAAAGGGAACGGGCCTCCTGGTCTAAAGTAGTGCACTATAAAAGGGAAGCAGGGCCTCGGTCTAAAGTAGTGGGCTATAAAGGGAACAGGGCCCTGGTTTCCTAAAGTAGTGCACTATAAAAGGGAACAGGGCCTGGTCCTAAAGTAGTGCACTATAAAAGGAATAGGACCTTGGTCTAAAGTAGTGCACTATAAAAGGGAACAGGGCCTCTTGGTCTAAAGTAGTGCACTATAAAAGGGAAAGGGCTCTGGTCTAAAGTAGTGCACTATAACAGGGAACCGGCCCTGGTCTAAAGTAGTGCACAATAAACCGGGAAGAGGTGTTGGTCTAAAGGTGTGCACCTATAAAAAGGGAACAGGCCCTGGTCCAAAGTAGTGCACTATAAAAGGGAACAGGGCCCTGGTCTAAAGTAGTGCACTATAAAAGGGAACAGGGCTCTGGTCTAAAGTAGTGCACTATTCTGGGAACAGGGCCCTGGTCTAAAGTCGTGCAACTATAACAGGGGAACAGGCCTCTGGTTAAAGGTACGTGCACTATAAAGGGGAACGAGGGGCACCTGGTCCTAAAGTAAGTGCAGCTATAAAAGGTGAACAGCCGAGGGCCTAGTCTAAAGTAGTGCACTATAAAATGGGGCCAAGGGCCCTGGTCTAAAGTAGTGCACTATAAAGGAACAGGGCTCTGGTCTAAGTGGTGAGCACTATAAAAGGGAAACAGGGCCCTTGGTCTAAAAGTAGTGCACTATAAAAGGGACAGGGCCTGGTCGTAAAGTAGTGATGCACTATGAAAAGGAATAGGCTGGTCTAAAGTAGTTGCCAACTATAAAGTGGAACAGGGCTCTGGTCTAAAAGTAGTGCACTATTATATAAGGGGAACAGGGGCCCTGGTCTAAAGTAGTGACTATAAAGGGAACAGGGGCCTTGGTCTAAAGTAGTGGCACTATAAAGGGAACAGGGCCTCTGGTCCTAAAGTAGTGACTATAAAAGGGAACAGGGGACCTGTCTAAAGTAGTGCCCTATACAAGGGAACAGGGGGCCCTGGTTAAGTAGTGCACTATATAAAGGGAACAGGGCCTCTGGTCTAAAAGTAGTGCACTATATAGGGAGCGATGGCACCAATTTGGGACGTAAACTCGTTTGCTTTCTACGCGTAATGACTCCGCCAAACGGCACATTTGAAAATTGGGAAAAAACAACCGGTCTGCTTGAATTAATGTATCAGTCTGGGCAAGGAAAAAGACAAGTGGCGGCTGGAGGCTGGAGTTGCGCCTGGTGTCGGTTTAGTAGTACGTATCTCTGACAGCTTTGAATGGACTATTTTTTATTTCATTATTTAGTTTTAATTAACTTTTATTTAACTTGGAAATTCTTATTTAGGAATGACGTCCTATCCAGTTCGGATGAATTTAAACAGAGTATGTATACGTTGTCCAGCCGTCAAGTTGTGGTCACACAGACATGAAAAGACCACTACTGGAGAGCGAGAGGAGTACATATACAATTAGATCATAACAGTGAGTAGAAAGACACGCAGGGGACACAGCGCAGGAACAAGCAGAAACACACGCCGGGACAGCAGGGACACACGAGGAACACACGCAGGACCACGCAGGAAACACGCAGGAACACACGCAGGAACACACGCAGGAACACACGCAGGAACACACGCAGGGACACACGCAGGGACACACGCAGGGACAACACGCAGGGACCACATCGCAGGGGACACACGCCGGAACACACGGCAGGGACACACGCAGGGACACAGGCAGGAACCAACGCAGGGACACACCAGGGACACACGCAGGGACACAGCAGGCACACACGCAGGGACACACGAGGGAACACACGCAGGGACCACCAGGGACACACGCAGGGACACGCAGGGACAACGCAGGGACACACGCAGGGACACACGCAGGAACACACCACGGACACGCAGGAACACACGCAGAACACACCGTGCAGGACACACGCAGGAACAACGGCAGGAACACCGCAGGACACAGCAGGGGACACACCAGGGACACACGCGAGAACACACGCAGGAACACAGCAGGGGAACACACGCAGGGACACACGCAGGGACACACGCAGGAACACACGCAGGAACACACGCAGGGACACACGCAGGGAAACAAGCGCAGGGATACAACCGCACGGACACACGCAGGAACACACGCAGGGACACACGCGAGGGACACACAGCAGGGACACACCGCAGGGACACACGCAGGGACACCCGCAGGAACACCACGGAGGGACACACCGCAGGAACACACGCCAGGGACGACACGCAGGAAAACACGCACGGACACACGCGAGGATTAGATGGGACCACCGCAGGACCACACGAACTCACGGAATCAGCGTCATCAGGGACACACCAGGGACAACCAGGACACACGCAGGACACCACG
>NW_019945182.1:0-25285 GCF_002910315.2 Salvelinus sp. IW2-2015
GGGAGGAGAGATAGTCTCTACCCCGTTCTCTCCCCAGTCTCTACCCAGTGCTCTACCCCAGTCTCTACTCCAGTCTCTACTCAGTCTCTACCCAGTCTCTACCCCAGTCTCTTCCCCAGTCTCTACTCCAGTCTCTGCCCATCTCTGCCCCAGTTCTCTACTCCAGTCTTACCTCAGTCTTACTCCAGTCTCTACCCCAGTCTCTACCCCAGTCTCTACCCCAGTCTATAACTCCGTCTCTACCCGCAAGTCTTCTACTCCAGTCTTAACCCAGTCTCTAACGCCAGTCTCTACTCCAGTCTCTACTACTCCAGTCTCTCCCCGTCTCTATCGCAGTTCCTCTGCCCCAGTCTCATACCCCAGTCTCTGCCCCAGTCTGCTACTCCAGTCTCTACCCCAGTCTCTACTCCAGTCTCTACCCCAGCTCTACCCCAGTCTCTACTCATTCTTTGGTACCCCAGTCTCTAACCAGTCCTCTCTCCAAGTCTCTACCTCCCCGTCTCTAACCCCAGTCTCTACTTCCAGTCTCTGCCCCAGTCTCTACCCCAGTCTCTGCCCCCCAGTCTCCTGCCGCCAGTCTCTGCCCCACGTCTCTGGCCCCCAGTCTCTACCCCCGTTGCTCACCCCAGTCTCTACGCCAGTCTCTACTCCCGTCTCTACTTTCAGTTCTTCTACCCCAGTCTCTACCGCCCCAGTCTCTACCCCTAGTCTCTACCCAGTTCGCTACCCCAGTCTCTACCCCAGTCTCTACTCCGTCTCTACTCCGGTCTCTACCCCACAGTCTCTACCCAGTCCTCTCCCCCTAGTCCCTCTACCCAGTCCTCTACCCCCCAGTCTTACCGCCAGTCTCTGCCCCAGTCTCTACTCCAGTCTCTAACCCAGTCTCTACCCCAGTCTCTACCCCAGTCTCTACCCCATCACACGACACAGCAACTCTGGAGGAGAGAACAAAACCGTCACAGGGGAGGTATCGTCTCTTAGTCTTCAATATTTATATTTATTATGCCGGTTTAACAGGAGCATGTAGAACACAGTGGAAAAGGAAGATGAACAAGCTAGCACAGTGCACTGAACCAGGGATTGGTTCCCTGAATGTTGAGGACAGTGTGGTGGATCTGGTAGTCGGCTTGCTGACCACTAATACGACAAACTCTGTTGAAAGAGTCAACAATCGTGCTGACCCCACTATGGACAAACTCGTTGAAAGAGTCCACATCGTACTGACCACTATACGGACAAAAACTCTGTTGAAAGAGGTCACATCGTACTGAACCACTATAGGACAAACTCTGTTGAAAGAGTCACATCCCCTAGGGGTAAATAGTAACCTTTCTATTAAAGGGTGGTCGGTAGACACTAGTGGTTTAGAGTGTAGGGGCGGCAGGTAGCCTAGTGGTTAGAGTGTAGGGACGGCAGTAGCTAGTGGTTAGAGTGTAGGGACGGCAAAGGTAGCCTAGTGGTTAGAGTGGTAGGGGCGCAGGTAGCCTAAGTGGTTAGAGTGTAGGGACGGCAGGGTAGCCTAAAGTGGTTTAGAGTGTAGGGACGGCAGGTTAGCCTAGTGGTTAGAGTGTAGGGAACGGCCAACGGTAGCCTAGTGGTTAGAGTGTAGGGGCGGCAAGGGTAGCCTAGTGGTTAGAAGTGTAGGGGCGGCAGGTCAGCCCTAGTGGGTTAGAGTGTCGGTGCGGCAGGTAGCCTAGTGAGTGTAGAGTGTAGGGACGGCAGGTAGCCTAGTGGTTAGAGTGTAGGGACGGCAGGTAGCCTAGTGGTTAGTAGTGTAGGGACGGCAGGTTAGCCTAGTGGTTAGAGTGTAGGGACGGCAGGGTAGGCCTAGTGGTTAGAGTGTAAGGGGTGGCAGGTAGCCTAGTGGTTAGAGTGGTAAGGGACGGTAGGGTAGCCTAAGTGGTTAGAGTGTAGGGACGGCAGGTAGCCTAGTGGTAGAGTGTAGGGACGGCAGGGTAGCCTAGTGGTTAGAGTGTAGGGACGGCAGGTAGCCTAAGTGTTAGGAGTGTAGGGACGGCAGGGTAGCGCTAGTGGTTAGAGTGTAGGGACGCAAGGTAGCTAGTGGTTAGAATGTAGGGACGCACGTAGCCTAGTGCGTTAGAATGTAGGGACGGCACGTAGCCTAGTGTTAAGAGGTTGGAATAGTAACCGCCAAGGTTGGCAAGTTCAAATCCACCCCGGAGTTGACAAGGTTCAAATCGTCGTTCTGTGTTGGGCCCCTGACAAGGCGGTTTCTGCCCTGAACAAGGCAGTATTTACCGGTAGGGTCCGTATTGAAAATAAGAATTTGTTCTTAAGTGACTGCCTAGTTAAATTAAAAAAGAAGGTTGATGCTTTCAGGTGTGCTGAGCCTATTGCGTAATTCCGAATCTCATTGCGAGCTGTATTTAAACAAGGGTATGAAATAGCCTAGCGCCGCCATGTTGTTTTTGTTGAGAGATGAATGCTTCTCCTTCTTAACGCTTCTCACGGTCTAGTTATGAACCGTCTCTTATGCACTCTACCTTAACCATTTAATGGACAGCCAATTATAGTTCACTCAGCATATTTAAACTTAAGCGAATGGTCTGCGTGCATATACACAGGCCACTGATTAATACACTGGCTTATAATGGCATGTATAATAACCATCTCATTGACATCGAGTCCCAAATGGGCCCCCTAATTCCCCATATAGTGCACATGTTTTGCCCCTGGCCAGATAAAATGTAGTTGGCACTAAAATACAGAATAGGGTGTAATTGGGATGCGGACGCCCATCTCGTTTTGAACCCAATTGCCACAGACCAAAGCAGGTGTAATCATTAGTTGTGTTGTCTCAACGCTACCTGGTGTATTATTGGTCAATTGGATTTAACAACATTGTTTTCCATTGTGAGGGAGCACTACGGTTCCATATGAATCTATTGCTGAATAGATTATAACTCAGACGGAGAGGGGGATTTATATACTAATCACTGGAAACATTGAAATCACTGTGTTTTATTGTCACTGGGGATTTGTATAGGATACATACACAACGTATAGGGAAGTAAGTAAAGCATGGCTGTTCTATATGCCAAGGATGATTTTAGGATGCATACGTGATTGGCTAAATTGACCGGCCTAACTCAACATGATTCCATGGCACATCTCTGTGGTAGTGGACAACTTGACCCATATGGATCTGGTCTAAAGTGTGGCACTATAGTAGGGACATATGGCTCTGGTATAAAGTAGTGCAGCTATATAGGGAATAGGGCTTTCTGGTCTTATAAGTAGTGGGCACTATATAGGGAATAGGCTCTGGTCTAAAGTAGTGCACTATGTAGGGAATAGGCCCTGGTCTAAGTAGTGCACTAATGTAGGGAATAGGGCTCTGGTCTAAAGTGTGCACTATGTAGGGAATAGGGCCCTGGTCTAAAAGTAGTGCACTATATAGTGGAATCGGGCGCTGGTCTAAAGTAGTGCAAGCTAATTAGGAAATAGGGCTGCTGGTCGCTAAAGTAGTGCACTATGTAGGGAATAGGGCCCTGGTCTAAAGTAGTGCACTAAATAGGGGAATAGGGCTCTGGTCTAAAAGTAGTGCACTATGTAGGGAATAGGGCTCTGGTCGTAAAGTAGTGCACTATATAGGGAATAGGGCTATGGTCTAAAGTAGTGCACTATGTAGGGAATAGGGCTTTGGTCTAAGGTAGTGCACTATGTAGGGTAGCCTAGGGCTCTGGTCTAAAGTAAGTGGCAGCTATGTAGGGATAGAGCCTCTGGGTCTAAAGTAGTGGCACTATGTAGGGAATAGGGGCCTGGTCTAAAGTAGTGCACTATGTTCAGGGAATAGGGCCCTGGTACTCACCCCACGTCCGCGTCGCACACTATATAGGGAATAGGGCTCTGGTCTAAAGTGGTGCACCAACATAAACCAATTTGGAACGTAGGACCATGTGTCCTTGATAATAGCGTACATCATCTAATGATATAAATGTGAGTTAGAATCATAGTTATCAATGAATATAATGAGTTACGAAATCATAGTTCCATCTAATGATATAATGAGTTAGGAACTAATAGTTTCATCTAATTATATATGTGAGCTTAGAACTCATAGTTCATCTAATGATATAATGTGTTAGTGAACTATAGTTCATCTAATGATATAATGTGCGTTTAGAAACTCATGTTCATCTAATTATATAATAGTTTAGAACTCATAGTTTTCATCTAATTATAATAATGGAGTTAGAACTCATAGTGTATCTAATGATATAATGAGTTTAGATCTGCATAGTTCATCTAATGATATAATGTGATTTAGAACTCATAGTTCATCTAATGATATAATGTGAGTTTAGAACTCATAGTTCATCTAATGATATAATGTGAGTTAGAACTCATAGTTAATCTAATGATATAATGAGTTAGAACTCATAGTTCATCTAATGATATTAATGAGTTAGAACTCATGAGTTATCTATTATAATAATGTGAGTTAGAACTCATAAGTTTCATGCTAATGATATAATTGTGTTAGAACTGCAATAGTTTTCATCTAATGATATAATGAGTTAGAAACTCATAGTTCATCTAATGAATATAATGAGTTAGAACTTCATAGTTCATCTCATGATATAATGTGTTAGAAACTATAGTTTCATTTAATGATTATAATGTGGAAGTTAGAAACTCATAGTTCATCTAAATGATATAATGTGAGTTAGAACTCATAGTTTCATCCTAATGATATGATGAGTTTAGAACTCATAGTTCAATCTAATGAATATAATGAGTTAAAATCATAGTGTCATCTAATGATATAATGAGTTAGAACTCATAGTTCATCTAATGAATACTAATGAGTTAGATCTCATAGTTCATCTAAATGATATATGTGGATTTAGAACTTCACTAATTCATTCTAATGATATAATGAGTTAGAACTCATAGTTCATCTAATGATATAATGAGTTAGAACTGCATAGTTCATCTATGATATAATGAGTTTAGATCTCCATAGTTCATCAATGATATAATGTGATTTAGAAGCTCAATCAGTTGCATGCTAATGAATATAATGTGAGTTAGAACTCATAGTTCATCTAATGATATAATGTGAGTTAAGAACTCATAGTTAATCTAATGATATAATGAGTTTAGAACTCATAATTCATCTAAATGAATATAATGAGTTAGAACTCAATAGTTCATCTAATTATATATGTGAGTAGAACTCATAGTTCATCTAATGGATATAATGTGTTAGAACTCATAGTTCATCTAATGATATAATGTGAGTTAGAACTCATAGTTGCACTAATGTTATAATGTGGAGTTAAGAAACTTCATAGTTCATCTAATGATATAGATGTGGTTAGATACTCATAGTTCATCTAATGATATAATGAGTTAGAACTACATAGTTTCATCTAATGATATAATGAGTTAGACACTGCTTAGTTTCATCCTAATGATATAATGTGTTAGAGATCATAGTGTCATTTAATGATATATATGTGAGTTAGAACTCATATTTCATCCTAATGATATAATGTGAGTTAGAACCCTAATAGTTCATCTAATGATATAATGAGTTAAGAATCTCATAGTTCATCTAATGATATAATGTGAGTTACGAACTCATTGTTCATCTAATGATACATAATGAGTTAGAACTCATTTAGTTCATCTAATTATATAAGAGTTAGCAACTCATAGTTCATCTAATGATATAATGCCGTTGAACTCATAGTTCAGTCTAATAATATAATAGTGTGTTTAGAAACCTCATAGTTCATCTACATGATATTATGAGTTAGATCTCATGTTCATCTAATGATATAAGTGATTTAGAAACTCCTAGTTCATCTAATGATATAAGTGAGTTAGAACTCATAGTTCATCTAATGATATAATGTGAGTTAGAACTGCATAGTTCATCTATGATATAATGAGTTAGAACTCCATAGTTCATCTAATTTATATAGATGAAGTTAGAAGCTCATAGTTCATACTAATTATATAATGAGTTAGAACTCATAGTTATAATGATATAATGAGTTTACGACACTCATAGTTCATTCTAATGATATAATGTGTTTAGAAAGCTCATAGTTCATCCTATTATATAATGTGTTAGAACTCATAGTCCATCTAATGATATAAATGTGCGTTATAAGAAACTCATAGTTCATCTAATGATAATAATGTGAGTTAAAACTCAATAGGTTCATCTAATGATATAATGTGATTTAGAACTCAATAGTTTCATCTAATTATATCATGTGATTAGAACTCATAGTTCATCTAATGATATAATGGTGTTAGAACCATAGTTCATCTAATGATATAATGTGTTAGAATTCATAGTTCATCTACTGATATAATGTGAGTTAGAACTCATAGTTCATCTAATGATATAATGTGATTTAGAAAACTCATGAGTTCATCTAATGATATAATGAGTTAGGAACTCAATAGTTCATCTAATGAATATAATGAGGTTAGAACTCATAGTTCATCTCCATGATATAATGTGAGTTAAAACTCATAGTTGCATCTAAATGAAATATAATGTGATTTAGGAACTCATAGTTATCTAATGATATAATGTGATTTAGAACTCATAGTTCAATCTAATGATATAATGTGATTTACAGAACTCATAGTTCATCATAATGATATAATGTGAGTTAGAACTCTGAGTTTCTTCTCTCTCAATGATATAATGAGTTAGAACTCATCAGTTCATCTAATTATATAATGAGTTAGAACTCAATAAGTTCATCTAATGATATAAATGAGTTAGAATCATAGTTCATACTATGATATAATGAGTTAGAACTCATAGTTCATCTAATGATATAATGTGTTAGAACTCATAGTTCATTTAATGATATAATGTGGTTAGAAACTCATAGTTTCATCTAATGATATAATGAGTTAGAAACTCATAGTTCTCTAATGATATAATGATTAGATCTCATAGTTGCATATAATGATCATAATGTGAGTTAGAACTCATAGTTCATCTAATGATATAATGTGTTAGAACTCATAGTTCATCTAATGATATAATGTGAGTTAGAACTACATAGTTCAAATCTAAATGATATAATGTGAGTTAAACTCATAGTTTCATCTAAATTATATAATAGTTAGAAAGCTCATAGTTCATCTAATGATAGTAAATGAGTTAGAACTCATAGTTCATCTAATTAATCTAATGTGTTTAGAACTCATAGTTCATCTAATGATATAATGAGTTTAGAACTCATAGTTCATCTAATGATATAACTCACGGTTCATCTCATAGTCTGCCAATGGTAATAAATATAGAACGCGATCTGGTGTAAATTCTCATGTGACCGGAAGGACACTCTTGTTTTTCACGGCCTGCATGCTTCCTCTGCATGGCTTCGGTTTGTATGGTGCGTTACTGTGAGTGTGTGTGTGTGGGGGGGGGGGAGCTTCTCTCTACGCTTATGTAAAGGACGCTTGCGGTTGAGGGGAGCGCGCCGTCCATCGAGAGGCACCCCATTGTTTTATTAATGTAGGCTGGGTTAAAATGGAAGCTGTGGTGCCGCCACGTTGTCCCAAGATGGTAGCCAATGGAGTCTATCGGCTATCCATCTCTGTCAATATCCCAGGGACGAGGAGGCCTCGGCAGTACCTGGGGAGAAGAGAGAGAGATCAGGTGAGTAATGTATGGATGCACAACGTGTCCCCCCCCCCCCCCCCTTAGCCACGCATTGCTGTTAGCTTTCGCATATCCCACCAGGACAAAGGGATCATGCATGTGTTGATGTTAACAGTGGTTAAGTGAAGATAGGAATAGATTGGCCAACCGTCTACTACTCAGTTTATCATGGCCCCATCACTAAGAGAGTTCAGTTTATGCATGGCCCACACTAAGAGAGTTCAGTTTTAGCATGGCCCAAACTAAGAAGAGTTCCGTTTAGCATGGCCCACCATAAGAGAGTTCAGTTTTTATGGCATGGCCCACACTAAGCGAGTTCAGTTTAGCATGGCCCACACTAAGAGAGTTCAGTTCAGCATGGCCCACACTAAGATAGTTTCAGTTTATCATGGCCCACATAAGAGAGTTTTCAGTTTGGCATGGCCCACACTAAGAGAGTTCAGTTTATCATGGCCCACACTAAGAGAGTTCAGTTTTATCAAATGGCCCACCCTAAGAGAGTTCAGTTTATCATGCACACACTAAGAGAGTTCAGTTTTCATGGCCCACACTAAGAGAGTTAGTTTAAATCATGGCCGCACACTAAGAGAGTTCAGTTTAGCATGGCCCACTAAGAGAGTTCAGTTATCATGGCACCACACTAAGAGAGTTAGTTATCATGGCGCACACTAAGACGAGTTCCAGTTTAGCATGGCCCACACCAAGAGAGTTCAGTTTATCAATGGCCACAGCTAAGAGAGTTTCAGTTTATCATGGCCCACACTAAGGAGAGTTCAGTTTGCATGGCCCACCAAGGAGAGTTCAGTTTATCATGGCCAAACTAAGAGAAGGTTCAGTTATCATGGCCCACACCTAAGAGGAGCTCAGTTTAGCCATGGCCCACACTAAGAGAGTTCAGTTTATCATGGCCCAACTAAGAGCGTTTCCAGTTTTAGCATGGCGACACTAAGAGAGTTTAGTTCATCAATGGCCCCACACTAAGAGAGTTCAGTTTAGCATGGCCCCCAACACCAAGAGAGTTCAGTTATCATGGCCCACCCTGAAGAGAGTTCAGTTTATCATGGCCCACACTAAGAGAGTTCAGTTTAGCATGCCCACACCAAGAGAGTTCAGTTTATCAATGGCCCACACTTAAGAGAGTTCAGTTTATCATGGCCGACACTAAGAGAGTTCAGTTTATCATGGCCACACTAAGAGAGTTTCCAGTTATGCATGGCCACACTAAGAGAGCTCAGTTTAGGCATGGCCCACACTAAGAGAGTTCAGTTTACTCAATGGCCCACACTCAGAGAGTTCAGTTCAGCATGGCCCAACTGAGAGTTCGTTTTATCATGGCAACTAGAGAGTTCAGTTCCAGCATGGCCCACACTAAGAGAGTTCAGGTTTAGCATGGCGCCATACTAAGAAGTTTCAGTTTAGCATGGCCGCATAACCTAAGAGAAGTTCAGTTTTAGCATGGCCCATACTAAGAGAGTTCAAGTTTAGCATGGCCCACACTAAGAGAGTTCAGTTTAGCATGGCCATACTAAGAGAGTTTCAGTTTAACATGGCCATACTAAGAGAGTTCAGTTTAGCATGGTGCACACTAAGAGAGTTCCAGTTTATCATGGCCCACACTGAGAGTTTCAGTTTAGCATGGCCAACTAGGAGAGTTCAGTTTAGCATGGCCCACAACTAAGAGAGTTCAGTTTAGCATGGCCCACACTAAGAGAGTTCAGTTTTCATGGCCCACACTAAGAGAGTTTTCAGTTTAGCCATGCCCACACTAAGAGAGTTCCGTTTAGCATGGCCACACTAAGAGAGCCTCAGTTTAATATGGCCACTAAGAGAGCTCAGTTATCATGGCCCACACTACGATAAGTTAATGACAAGACAAACGTAATCCTCATGTTATTGACACACAAGATAAAACGAACACAACATCACGTAATAACGGCAAAGCACACTGCGTTTTTTCTAGTCAACGCATCAACACACACATGTTTGTACTGACCCAAACCCACAATAGCCTGAGGATCAAGAGCAGTGAACAGCTGGCAGACAATTTGGCCGGTCACACACTGTTAGCCAGGACTAAGTCTGGAGGGGAAAGCGCCCTTTAAATGATACCTAGTTAATAGAACTCTGTTTGGGGAGACATCAGCCGCTGTTTGTTGTCCGACCGTTCATTAACCCCGGTAAGTTGCGGTATCACTCAAAAACGGTGTCCATATTAGGACATGCTCAGTCTCAGCAGGACTTGTCTCAGTCTTGGTGTGTCTGGCCCGGGTTTTTCACTCCGAAGCTTGTTTGATAGAATGAGACGATCTGCAGTGTTTACCACGACTGCTATGGTAGTGGTGGGGGAACATTGACTGCTATGGTAGTGGATGGGGGAAAATTGCCTTTTAAAAAGTGCATTGTCAACAACCGTTTTAACAATGAGTTAGGATTCAATCCCAAACTCAGTCTCGGAGTTGTAAACTGAAGACGTGGGCTGTCCTAATAGTCAGCAGCACTGCTAACTCCAGCACACTGCTAATCCAGCACACTGCTAACTCGCAGCTCACTGCTAACTCCAACACACTGGCTAACTCGCAACACCACTGTACTCCAGCTCACTGCTAACTCCAGCTCACTGCCAACGTCCACACACTGCTTAACGTCCAGCTCACTGCTAATCAAAACACTGCTAACTCCAGCCTCAATGCTAACCTCCAGGACAAAGCTGCTAACTCCAGCACACTGCTAAAATCCAGACACTGCTCACTCAGCACACTGCTAACTCCAGCAACTGCTAATTCAACACAACTGCTAACTCCAACACACTGCTAATCCAGCACACTGCTAACTCCAGCACAACTTTAACTCCAGCAACTGCTAACATCCAGGACACTGCTAACTCGCCCAGGCTCATGCCTAACTCCAGGACACTGCTAACTCCAGGCCACTGTTAACTCCAGGACAGCTGTTAAGCTCCCAAGCCCAAAAAAAAAAAAAACCCTTGGCCCCCCTTTTAACCTCCAAGCACCACTGCTAACTCCAGCACACTGCTCAACATCCAGGACACTGCTAACTCCAGGAACACTGCTAACTCCAGGGCAAGCGCCTAACTCCAGCACCCTGCTAACTCCACACACTGCTTAACTCCAGCACACTGCTAACTCCAACAAATGCTACCTCCAAGCAACACTGCTAACTCAACACACTGCTAACTCACAGCACTGCTAACTCCAGCACACTGCCTACTCAAAACCCATGCTAACTCCAACACACTGCTAACTCCAGCTCCACTGCTAACTCGCAGCACAATCTAACTCCAACACCACTGCTAACTCAGCCACACTGCTAACCTCCAGCTCATCGCTAACATCCAACAATCAATCAATCAATCAAGTTTTATTTTTATATAGCCGCTTCGTACATCAGCTATAATCTCGAAGTGCTGAACAGAAACCCAGCCTAAAACCCCAAACCAGCACGCAATTGCAGGTGTAGAAGCACGGTGGCTTAGGAAAACTCCCTAGAAAGGCCAACAACTAGGAAGAAACCTAGAGAGGAACCGGCTAATGAGGGGTGTTTGCCAGCCTCTGGCTGTGCCGGGTGGATGATTCATATTTAAGATAACATGGCCTATAGATGTTCAAATGTCCATGAATTAGACAAGCATGTCCATATAATGAAATCAGGAATAAATGTCAAGTTGGCCTTTCATAGCCGATAATTAAAGAGTTGCAAAACAGCAGGTCTGGACAGGTTAGTGGGTTCCATAATCTGCAGGCAGAACAGTTTTGAAATTGGAACAGTCAGCAAAGGCCAGGTGGACTGGGGACAGCAAGGAGTCATTCATGCCCAGTAGTCCCTACGTATGGTCCTAGGGCTCCAGGTCCTGCGAGAGAGAGCAAGAAAGGAGAAGGAGAAGGATTAGAGAGCGCATACTTAAATTCACACGGAACAACTGGATAAGACAGGAGCCGTATTCACAGATAATAACAACTGGCCCCTAGCCCCCGACACAACCTACTGCAGCAATAAATACTGGACGGCTGAGACAGGAGGGTCAGGAGACACTGTGGCCCATCCGATGATACCCCGGACAGGGCCAAACAGGAAAAGGATATATAACCCATCCCACTTTGCCAAAGCACAGCCTCCGCACCACTAGAGGATATCTCACCCACATAAACTTACAATCCTGAGAAAGGCCGAGTAATACCCACAAGATCTCCACAACAGCAGCACAACGCAAGGGGGGCCAACCAACCCAGACAGGGAAGATCACTCAAGTTAACTCAACCGCCCTCAAGTGAACGCACCCCTCCGTAGGGAACGGCAAATGAAAGAGCACCAGTAGCCAGTGACTCAGCCCCTGTAATAGGGTTAGAGGTGAGAATCCCAGTGGAGGGGAACGGCCAGGTAGAGAAGCAAGGGCGGTTTCGTTGCTCCAGAGCCTTTCGTTCACGCTTCACACTCCTTGGGCCAGACTACACTCAATCATATGACCCTACTGAAGAGATAAGTCTTCCAGTAAAGACTTAAAGGTTGAGACCGAGTCCTGCGTCTCCTCACATGGGTAGGCAGACCATTCCATAAAAATTGAGATCTATAGGAGAAAAGCCTGCTCCAGCTGTTTGCTTAGAAATTCCGAAGGGACAATTAGGAGGCTGCCGTCTTGTGACCGGTAGCGTACGTGTAGGTACTGTACGGCAGACCAACTCGGAAATGATAGTAGGAGCAAGCCCATGTCACGCTTTATAGGTTAACAGTAAAAACCTTGAAATCAGGGCCCTTGCCTTAAACAGGAAGCCAGTGTAGGGAAGCTAGCACTGGAAGTAATATTGATCAAATTCTTGGTTCTAGTCAGGATTCTAGCAGCCGTATTTGCACTAACTGAAGTTATTTAGTGCTTTCTCCGGGTAGTCAGGAAGTAGAGCATTGCAGTAGTCTAACCTAGAAGTACCAAATGCATGGATAAATTTTTCTGCATAATTTTTGGACAGAAAATTTCTGATTTTGCAAGTTCGTAGATGGAACAAAGCTGTCCTTGAAACACGTCTTGATAATGTTCGTCAAAAGAGAGATAGGGTCAGAGTTAACGCCGAGGTCCTTCACAGTTTTAATTTGAGAACGACTTTACAAAGCATCAAGATTAATTGTCAGATTTAACAGAAGATCTCTTTGTTTCTTGGGACGCTGAACAAGCATCTCCTGTTTTTGTCCGAGTTTAAAAGTAGAAAGTTTTTCAGCCACTCCACTTCCTTAATGTCTGAAACACAGGCTTCTAGCGAGGGGCAATTTTGGGGCTTCACCATGTTTCATTGAATGTACAGCTGTGTGTCATCCGCATAGCAGTGAAAGTTACATTATGTTTTCGGAATAACATCCCCAAAGAGTAAAATATATAAGTGAAAAAATAGTGGTCCTAAACGGAAACCTTGAGGAACACCGAAAATGTCAGCAGTTTGATTTGTCCAGAGGACACACATTCACAGAGACAAACTTATATCTTTCCGAAGATAAGATCTCAACCAGGCAGAACTTGTCCGTGTAGACCAATTTGGGTTTTCGCAGTCTCTCCAAAAGAATGTGGTGATCGATGGTGTCAAAGGCAGCACCTAAGGTCTAGTAGCAACGAGGAACAGATGCAGAGCCTCGTCTTGACGCCATTCAAAGGTCATTTACCATCCTTCACAAGTGCAGTCTCAGGTGCTATGATGGGTTCTAAAACCAGACTGAAGGGCATTTCGTATACATTGTTTGTCTTACAGGAAGGCAGTGAGTTGCTGCGCAACAGCTTTTTTTCTAACATTTTTGAGAGGAATGGAAGATTTGCGATATATGGCCGATATAGTTTTTTATATTTTCCGGTCAAGGTTTGGCTTTTTTCAAGAGAGGCTTTATTATGCAACTTTTTAGTGAGGTTTGGTACACATCGCGGTGGATAGAGACGCCGTTTTATTATGTTAACATAGGAGGTGCCAAGCACAGGAAGCAGCTCTTTCAGTAGTTTAGTAGGAATAGGAATCCCAGTAAATGCAGCTTGAAGGTTTAGAGGGCCATGATTATTTTTCATCATTGGTGTCAAGAGATATAGTAACTAAAACACTTAAGTGGTCTCTCCCGATCCCCAGCCCTGGCAGAGCTGTGCAGATCCAGGACAGCTAGCCCTGGAGGAATACGCCGATTTTAAAGAGGAGTCCGTAATTTGCTTTCTAATGAATCATGATCTTTTCTCAACGAAGTTCATGAATTTAATTACTGCTGAAGTGACAGAGCCATCCTCTCTTGGGGAATTGCTGCTTTTTAGTTAGCCTAGCAACAGTATCAAAAATAAATTTTGGATTGTTCTTATTTTCCTCAATTAAGTTGGAAAAGTAGGATGAGTCGAGCAGCAGTGAGGGGCTCTTCAATACTGCACGTACTGTCTTTCCAAAGCTAGTCGGAAGACTTCCAGTTTGGTGTGGCGCCATTTCCGTTCGGCAATTTTCTGGAAGCTTGCTTCAAAGCTCGGGTATTTTCTGTATACGCAGGGAACTAGTTTCTTTAATGACAATGTTTTTTCGTTTTTAGGGGTGGCAACTGCCATCTAGGGTTTGCGCACGGTTAAATTGAGTTCCTGCCAGTTAGATGTTAACTGATTTTTGTTCCTCTGACGTCCTTGGGTAGGGCAGAAGGAGTCTGGAAGGGCATCAAGGAATTTTTGTGTTGTCTGAGAATTTATAAAGCACGACTTTTGATGCTTCCTTGTTGGAGTCTGAGCAGATTATTTGTTGCGATTTCAAACGTAATGAAATGGTGGGTCCGCTAGTCCAGTGATTTGAGGAAAAACATTAAGATTCTACAACATGTTATTCATGGGAACAAAACTAGGTCCAGAGTATGACTGTGGCAGTGAGTAGGTCCAGCGACATGTTGGAGGAAACAAAACCATGAAGTCGATGATGGCTGATCAGTGATTAGTTTCATTGACTATAACTGCCTTTGAGTGAGGGATCTAACATTAAGTAAGCCCTATTTTGAGATGTGGAGGTAATCACGATTCTGCTTTCAATAATGGTAGGAAATGGAGGAGGTCTTTATCCTAATGAGATTGTAAGGAGCGAACACCGCCACTGTTTAGTTTTTTGCCCAACCTAGGTCGAGGCACGACACAGTCTCAATGGGGATGGCTGAGCTGAACTACACTGACTATGCCTAGTGGCAGACTCCACTCGCTGGCAGGTTGGCTAACAGCCTGCCTGCCTGGCCTGCACCCTTATTTCATTGTAGAAGTTAGAGCGCTCTGTCTTATGTTTGGTAGATATGATGAGAGCACCCCTCCAGCTAGGATGGAGTCCGCACTCCTCAGCAGGTCAGGCTTGGTCGCTGTTTGTGGGTGAGTCCCAGAAGAGGGCCAATTATCTACAAATTCTATCTTTGGGAGGGGCAGAAAACAGTTTTCAACCAGCGATTGAAGTTTGTGAGACCTGCTGTAGAGCTCGTCACTCCCCCTAACTGGAGGGGGCCAGAGACAATTACTCGATGCGACACATCTTTCTAGCAAGATTTACAACCGCTGAGCTAATGTTGCGCTTGTGACCTCTGACTGTTTCATCCTAACATCGTTGATCGCCGACGTGGATAACAAAATCCTCAACTCTCCTCGTTCCGTCCCTATGCCCCCGGAGTATTTTTTTTTTAAAATATAAAAACTCAGCAGTTTTAGCTTTAAGCCAGCACCATCTTCAGAATTAGCCTTAACGCGTAAGCCTGCCCCCTGGTAAACAGTGTATGATCGCTGGGTGATTCGTTTTAAGTCTAATACTGCGGGTAATGGAGTCGCAATGACTAGGGTTTTCAATTTTGGTCAGAGCTCATGGTGGGAAGCCTTCGGAGTCCTGCAGACCCCGTTAACGGGGAAGGATAGAGACAAGAGAAAACCTCGGGCCTCAGACTCCGACTCGCTTAACTTAATGGGGAAAACCGCGGTTTGAAAGTTTCTGTCGTGAATGAGCGACCAGTTGAGCATTCCTACAGCATTTTTGCCTCCGAAGCACATGAGAAAGTTGTCCGGCTGCGGACTGTGCGGGGGGATTTATACTAACGTTAGTATCTGTACTAGGTGGCACTAGACGCTGTTTCTTTTTCTTTCCTCCACTAAAAGAAAAAAATAAAAAAATAAAAAAAAACGTAAAAGTTGTCAGCTAGCAAAGTAAGGTTGGCACAAAAACGGAAGACAAAACGCACACGCAACACGTCTGATATTTCAGAGGAACGTCCAAGTAGGCACAC
Source organism: Salvelinus sp. IW2-2015 (assembly GCF_002910315.2). NCBI lineage: Eukaryota > Metazoa > Chordata > Actinopteri > Salmoniformes > Salmonidae > Salvelinus > Salvelinus sp. IW2-2015. The sequence goes on from NW_019945182.1 coordinate 15,920, forward strand.
CACAGGCTCACTCCATCAACTGCTAACTCCAACACACTGCTAACTCCAGCTCACTGCTAACTCCATGCACAATCTGCTAAACCCAGCACACTGCTAATCCCACCACACTGCTAAACGTCAGCACACTGCTAAGCTCCCAGGACACTGCTAACATCCAACACACTGCTAATCCAGGACACTGCTAACTCCAATACAGCTGCTAAATCCAACAACACTGCTAACTCCAACTCACTGCTAACTCCAACACACTGCAACTCGCAACCACACTGCTTAATCCAACACACTGCTAACTCCAACACACTGCTAACGATCCAACACACTGCTAACTCCAACTCACTGCTAACTCAGCCCACTGCTAACTCCAGCAACACTGCTAACTCCAGCACACTGCTAACTCGCAGCACACTGCTCATTCCCAACACACTGCTCACTCCAACACACTGCTAACTCAACACCCTGCTAACTCCACACAGCTGCTAACTCCAACACACTGCTAACTCCCAACAACACTGCTAACTCCAGCTCACTGCTAACTCCAGCTCACTCCTAACTCCAGCAAACTGCTAACTTCAGCACACTGCTAACTCCCAGCACACATGTAACGTCCAGCACAAGGCCGCTCGCGAGTCGCGGCTAACTCCAGCCACACGGCTCACTCCAGCACACGGCTAACTGCCAGCCCACGGCTAAACTCCAGCACATGGACGGCTACTGCCAGCACACGGCTAACTCCAGCACACTGCTAAACTCCAGCACACTGTAATCCAACACACGGCCAATCTGGCTTAACTCCAAACACACTACTAACTCCAGCAACACTGCTAACTCCAACACACTGCTAACTCCACAACACAATGCTTCACTCCAGGACACTGCTAAACTCAAAACACAGCTGTAACTCCAACAACACTGCTAACTCCAGCACTTGCGCTAACTCCAGGCACACAAACTGCTAACTCCAAGCAACTGCTTACTCCAGCTCCCTGCTATCTCATGGACACTGCTAACTCGCAGCACACTGCTAACTCCAACAAACGGCTAATCCAGCACACTGCTTAACCCAACACACTGCTAACTTCCAGCAACAACTGCTAACAGCCAACACACCTGCTAACTCAGCACCCTGCTAACTTCACACACTGCTAACTCCAGCACACTGCTAACTCCATGCACACTGCTAACTCCAGCTCACTTTAACAATCCAGGACATTGCTAACTCCAACACACGGCTAACTCCAGGCACACTGCTAACTCCCAGCACACTGCTAACATCCAGCACACTGCTAACTTCCCAGCAATCCTGCTAACTCCAGCACACTGCTCACTCCAGGACATGCTACGTCCAGCAGACTGCTAAATCCAGCACACGGCTAATCCAGCACACGGCTAACTCCAAGCACAGTACCTCTCTCTAACGTTGTCCAGGTTACAGTACCTCTCTCTAACGTGTGTTCAAGGTTAACAGTAACCGTCTCTCTAACCGTTGTCAGGTTACAATACCCTCTTCTCTAACGTTGTCAGGTTACAGTACTCTTCTCTAACGTTGTCAGGTTACAGTACCTCTCTCGTACCGTTGTCAGGTTTACAGTACCTCTTCTCTAAGTTGTCAGGTTACAGTACCTCTCTTCTAACGTTGTTCAGGTTACAGTACCTCTCTCCTAACGTTGTCAGGTTACAGTATCTCTTCTCTACATTGTTCAGGTTACAGTACCTCCTCTCTAAACGTTTGTCAGGTTATAGTAACCTCTCTCTAACGTTGTCAGGTTCAGGGGTACCTCTCTGCTAACGTTTGTCAGGTTAACAGTAACCTCTCTCTAAGCGGTGTCAGGTTACAAGTATCTCTCTCTAACGGTGTCAGGTTACAGTACTCTCTCTTAACGTTGTCCAGGTTACAGTCCTCTACGTTGTTCAGGTTACAGTACCTCTCTTCTAACGTTTGTCAGTTTACAGTAACCTCTTCTCTAACGTTGTGCAGTTACAGTAAAAACCTCTCTCTAACGTTGTCATGTTTCCAGTTCCTCCTCTAACGTTGTCAGGTTACCCGTACCTCTCTAAGCACCACAATTCCCCAGAGTCCTGTTTCCTGTCATAACAGAGCGTTGGTTTTAAAACGCTGTTGTCTTCCTGTCATTAACAGGGATGGTGCTTACTTTGTCCCTATTAAAGAGGGTTGACTTGTTGATATTTAATTAATTAGTGTTGTGTGAAGGTTAATTAGATTGGGAGATGTCCGTGATGCACAGACCTTTGTCCTCAACTCAGCCTGGCAGACCAGAAAGAACATTGGTCGTGCATGTCAACTGCTCGTCGTGAAATATTAAGATTGTGATATTTCTATAGGACTTTACGTTATGAATGCTCCATTGACTCGATGACCTGAGAAGGTAGACGTCCTGTATAGGAAACGATTTAGTAAATAGGGTCTTAAGAAAGGAATTGTCCGCCGCGATCGATATTGTTACCATTCCATTTTCGACAGATTTTCCATATCTTCCGTGTTGTAAGTATAGTAGCCTTGTGACGAGCTTGGTACGCCAGAACGGCTATGGAGCAGAGGCTCTGTTCTGTAGTGAGGACAGCTGTAATGTACCAGTACACCCCTGGGACAGGACACCTAGGTCCTATCTCTGTTTCCTGTAGTGAGACACTATATGTACCAGTCACCCCCTGGCACAGGACACTAGTCAGTCTCCTGTTATGTACGTGAGAAGCTTAGATGTACCAGACTCCGCCTGGACAGGACATAGTGCTATCTCCTGTTACTGTAGTGAGGCAGGCTAGATGTACAGTACACCCTGGACAGGACACTAGTCTATTCCTGTTATTTGTGAGTGAGTAAGCTTACGATATACAGTAAACCCACTGGACAGGACACTAGTCTAATCTCTGTTAACTGTAGTGAGCAGCTTGATGTACAGTACACCCACTGGACAGGACACTAATCCTATCTCCTGTTACTGGTAGTGGAGGCGAGCTTGATGTACGCAGTTACCCCCTGGACCAGGACACTAGTCTAGTCTCCGTTCTTGTAGTGAGACAGCTTGATTACCAGACCTGACATACTATCTGCTCAGGACACTGATGTACAGTACAACCCGGACAGGCACTAGTCTATCTCCTGTTTCTGTAGTGAGGCAGCTTGATTACCAGTAACCCCCTGGACAGGATACTAGTCTACCACAGGACCTTGTCAATCACGTTTTTAAAAAATCATCCGATTAGAACAAATGTAGAATCTTGTAAACAAAAACACACCACGGCTGGACCACCCTGCACATTGATCCACATACCAAGGTCTCACCCATGGACATTATCTCATGCATAATGCAACTGTGGAGATGTAGGGATTGGGAATAGGGTACCATTTGGGACACAGACCGGGTTGTCTCTGACTGGCAGAACCAATAGCAGTAGATCCTCATTGCTTTGTTAGACTGCTGCAGAGAGGCTAATGGGAGTAGAGGTGTGGTGTACGTATGGCAGGACCAACAGCAGTATGTCCTCGTTGCTTTGTTAGACTGCTGCAGAGAGGCTAATGGGAGTAGAGGTGTGGTGTACGTATGGCAGGACCAACACCAGTACGTCCTCGTTGCTTTGTTAGACTGCTGCAGAGAGGCTAGTGAAAGTATAGGTGTGGTGTACGTATGGTCACGCCAGAGCTGTAGATTACCAACACTAAATCCACTTATTTATACTGTATGAATCGATTTGGATATTGTACAGCAATCGCAGTTTGACTTAAACCCATTGAAACATAACCCATTTTATTTTCTTTATCACAGAGACTAAAAGCTTGCATGTTGTGGCATGTATTGAATAGCTGGCGTTGAGGAAATACGTGCGGGTAACAGAATCAATGGTGAGTTACAGATTTCACAGGGAGCACAATGCAACCATTTCAGCCGTCTGTATTGACATGGCCGTTGTGTTATTGTTACTGCCATGGTTGAATGATGCGTTTATATAGATGTCCTTCATAACATGACAGACAACACGATATTGATGTGATTTATCTGACATGGCTTTAAGTCATGCTTTCTGAGAGAGGAGTTGATCTTTCATTAAGAACTAAACTAAAGGGTTAATTGCTTAAGCTCAACTTGGAACTAAACTAAAGGTTTAATTGTTTAAGCGCCACTTGCAACTAAACTAAAGGGTTAATTGTTTAAGCTCAACTTGGAACTAAACTAAAGTGTTAATTGTTTAAGCTTAACTTGCAACTAAACTAAAGGGTTAATTGTTTAAGCTTAACTTGCAACTAAACTAAAGGGTTAATTGTTTAAGCGCCACTTGCAACTAAACTAAAGGGTTAATTGTTTAAGCTCAACTTGCGACTAAACTAAAGGATTAATTGTTTAAGCTCAACGTGCAACTAAACTAAAGGGTTAATTGTTTAAGCTCAACTTGCAACTAAACTAAAGTGTTACTTGTTTAAGCTCAACTTGCAACTAAACTAAAGTGTTTACTTGTTTAAGCTCAACTTGCAACTAAAACTAAAGGGTTAATTGCTTAAGCTCAACTTGGAACTAAACTAAAGGTTTAATTGTTTAAGCCATTGCAACTAAACTAAGGGTAAATTGTTTAAGCTCAACTTGCGACTAAACTAAAGGATTAATTGTTTAAGCTCAACGTGCATAACTAAAGGGTTAATTGTTTAAGCTAAACTTGCAACTAAACTAAAGTGTTACTTGTTTAAGCTCAACTTGCAACTAAACTAAAGTGTTACTTGTTTAAGCTCAACTTGCAACTAAACTAAAGTGTTACTTGTTTAAGCTCAACTTGCAACTAAACTAAAGGAGTTATTGTTTAAGCTGTAGGCCTACATGATTTTCAACCCCAAATAGATTTAATGATATGATCAAGGAATCAACAAGAACATGAAAGGAGAAAGATATTAAATCAAGAACCACTCAGTCCTGGCAAAAGGTTGGGGTCTTTTGATAATAATTGATGCAAAGAGCCCCCTTTCCCCCCAATAACTATTCCTATACTGTCACGGATCCCTCCGGTACTGCTGCTCATTCCGTGTACCAGTTCCGGAGTTCTATGTCACCGGCTTCTAGGTGTCACTGAAATGGTTCATTACCACCAACCCCGGACTGTCTTGTCTAATTACGCACACCTGGTTCCTATTTCCCCCTGATTCGTAATTGTATATATGTGCCCTCTGTTCGCCGTTGTCTTGTCGGTTATTGTTACCATCTCCGTTGGTCCTGTGAGTATCTGTGTTGTTGTTTTGGCTTTTGTGCTGCGTGTTTTGTGCAATTGTTAATACGGGTCTCGTCCCGTGCAATTGTTATTACGGGTCTCGTCCCGTGTAATTGTTATTACGGGTCTCGTCCCGTGCAATTGTTATTACGAGTCTCGTCCCGTGTAATTGTTATTACGGGTCTCGTCCCGTGCAATTGTTATTACGAGTCTCGTCCCGTGCAATTGTTATTACGGGTCACGTCCCGTGCAATTGATATTACGGGTCACGTCCCGTGCAATTGTTATTACCGGTCTCGTCCCGTGCAATTGTTATTACGGGTCTCGTCCCGTGCCCTCGTTATTCGGGTCCTCGTCCAGTCGCTTATTACGGAGGTGCTGCGACCGTGCAATCGTTATTACGGGTCTTCGTCCCGTGTATCGTTATTATACGGGTTCTCGTCCCGTGCAATCGTTATTACGGGTCTCGTCCAGTGCAATTGCGATATTACGGGTCTCGTCCCGTGCAATCGTTATTACGGGTCTCGTCCCGTGTATTGTTATTACGGGTCTCGTCCCGTGCAATCGTTATTACGGGTCTCGTCAGTGCAATCGTTATTACGGGTCTCGTCCCGTGCAATCGTTATTACGGCCGTCCCGTGATCGTTATTACGGGTCTCGTCCGTGCAATCGTTATTACGGGTCTCGTCCCGTGCAATCGTTATTACGGGTCTCGTCCGTGTAACTCGTTATTTACGGGTCTCGTCCGTGCAACGTTATTACGGGTCTCGTCCCGTGCAATCGTTTATTACGGGTCTCGTCCCGTGCAATCGTTATTACGGGTTCGTCCGTGTAGATTCGTATTACGGGTCTCGTCCCGTGCATCGTATTACGGGTCTCGTCCGTCAATGTTATTACGGGTCTCGTCCCGTGCAATGTATTACGGTCTCTCGTCCCGTGCTGTTATACGGGTCGTCCCGTGCAATCGTTATTACGGGTCTCGTCCCGTGCAATGTTATTACGGGTGTCCGTCCAGTGTAAATTGTTAATTACGGGTCTCGTCCCGTGTAATTGTTATTACGTGCAATCGTTATTACGGGTCTTGTCCCGTGCAATTGTTTATTACGGGTCTCGTCCCGTGTATTTATTAAAGGTTTAACCTCGCTCTTTTGTTCGGGTTCCATCCCTGTAGTTTTTGTATACGTCTTAGTTTTGGGCTTCGTCCCTGTGTCTTTTCATGGCACGTTGTATTGTTGGGTGAGAGTCAACCCCTATTACGTATTCCTGCGCCTGTCTCTAATCATTTATTCAACGTGACATATATTCTAATGTGCTAAAGTTCCTAATAGCCATGACTTTATTGCCTTTTCGTGAAATACTGCCAACTCTGAGGGACTGGTTATTTTAAATGGACGATTTAATTGCGTAGTGTATTACGTTCCCATTMTTRGCGTGTATAATATAAAAGTCTTTCCATTTCCATTTGATAGCATGACTATGGATTTCAACATAATTGACATTGATTCCTGCAGGGGGTTGGAGCCCTGCCCAMGAWAATACAYATGTTGATCCAGCTCCAACTTGACAGACAATTACAGTTTGATTAATATGTGGTTAGAGTCTATAACCCTCCCTGTTTGGTTATCTTTAAATGGATGTTTTAGGTCTGGAAAGGGGTTAGAGCCACCATTGTAACAACCTCTAGTTTAGGAGCGCTATTTACAGATGATGACAGATACACTACATGGCTAAAAGTATATGGACACCTGCTCGTCCAACATCTCACTCCAAAATCATGGGCATTAAATTGGTTGGTCCCCCTTTTTGCTGCTATACTGCCTCCACTCTTCTGGGAAGGCTTTCCACTAGATGTTGGAACATTGCTGCGGGGACCTGCTTCCATTTAGCCACAAGAGCATTATTGAGGTCGGGCCGTAATGTTGGACAATTAGGCCTGGCTCGCAGTCGGAGTTCCAATTCATCCAAAGGTGTTTGATGGGGTTGAGGTCAGGGCTCTGTGCAGGCCAGTCAAGTTCTTCCGCACTGATCTCAACAAACCATTTCTGTATGGACCTCGCTTTGTGCATCGTCATGCTGAAACAGGAAAGGGCCTTCCCCAAACTGTTGCCACAAAGTTGAGAAGCACAGAATCATCTAGAATGTCATTGTATTCTGTAGTTAAGATTTCCCTTCACTGGAACTAAGGGGTCCTACCTGAACCATGAAAAACAGCCCCAGACATTATTTCTCTTCCACCAAACTTTACAGTCCACACCACGCCTTAGGGCAGGTAGCATTCTCCTGGAATCCACCAAACCCAGATTAGTCCGTCGGACTGCCAGATGGTAAAGCGTGATTCATCACTCCAGGTCCAATGGCGGCGAGCTTTACACCACTCCACTCTTGTGCTGACGTTGCTTCCAGAAGCAGTTTGGAACTCGGTAGTGAGTGTTGCAACTGAGGACGGGTGATTTTTACGCTCCACGCGCTTCAGCACTCAGCGGTCCCGTTCTGTGGCTTGTGTGGCCTACCACTTTGTGACTGAGCCGTTGTTGCCCCTAGACGTTTCCACTTCACAATAATAGCACTTACAGTTGACCTAGGCGGCCCCTAGCTAGGTTTCCATCCAATCGGCCACAGATTTTAATGTGAATATTCTAAAATCCGCATTAAGAATACATGCGCATTTTCCCACCAATGGTTGACATTGTAGTCTTTTACCCTGAGGGTCTCAGGGACCCTGTCTACTCCAGTAGTCTAGTATCCTGAGGGTCTCAGGGACCCTCTCTACTACTCCAGTAGTCTAGTATCCTGAGGGTCTCAGGGACCCTCTCTACTCCAGTAGTCTAGTATCCTGAGGGTCTCAGGGACCCTCTCTACTCCAGTAGTCTAGTATCCTGAGGGTCTCAGGGACCCTCTCTACTCCAATAGTCTAGTATCTTGAGGGTCCCAGGGACCCTCTCTACTCCAGTAGTCCTAGTATCCTGAGGGTCTCAGGGACCCTCTCTACTCCAGTAGTCTAGTATCCTGAGACCCTCTCTACTCCAGTAGTCTAGTATCCTGAGGGTCCCAGGGACCTCTCTACTCCAGTAGTCTAGTATCCTGAGGGTCTCAGGGACCCTCTCTACTCCAGTAGTCTAGTACCTGAGACCTCTTCTACTCCAGTAGTCTAGTATCCTGAGGGTCTCAGGGACCCTCTCTACTCCAGTAGTCTAGTATCCTGAGACCCTCTCTACTCCAGTAGTCTAGTATCCTGAGGGTCTCAGGGACCCTCTCTACTCCAGTAGTCTAGTATCCTGAAGACCCTCTCTACTCCAGTAGTCTAGTATCCTGAGACCCTCTCTACTCCAGTAGTCTAGTATCCTGAGACTCCCTCTACTCCAGTAGTCTAGTATCCTGAGACCCTCTCTCCTCCAGTAGTCTAGTATCCTGAGACCCCCTCTCTACTCCAGTAGTCTAGTATCCTGAGACCCTCTCTACTCCAGTAGTCTAGTATCCTGAGACCCTCTCTACTCCAGTAGTCTAGTATCCTGAGGGTCTCAGGGACCCTCTCTACTCCAGTAGTCTAGTATCCTGAGACCCTCTCTACTCCAGTAGTCTAGTATCCTGAGGGTCTCAGGGACCCTCTCTACTCCAGTAGTCTAGTATTGAGACCTCTCTACTCCAGTATCTAGTATCCTGAGGGTCTCAGGGACCCTCTCTACTCCAGTAGTCTAGTATCCTGAGACCCTCTCTACTCCAGTAGTCTAGTATCCTGAGACCCTCTCTACTCCAGTAGTCTAGTATCCTGAGACCCTCTACTCCAGTAGTCTAGTATCCTGAGACCCTCTCTACTCCAGTAGTCTAGTATCCTGAGACCCTCTCTACTCCAGTAGTCTAGTATCCTGAGAACCCTCTCTACTCCAGTAGTCTAGTATCTCTGAGACCCTCTCTACTCCAGTAGTCTAGTATCCTGAGACCCTCTCTACTCCAGTAGTCTAGTATCCTGAGACCCCTCTCTACTCCAGTAGTCTAGTATCCTGAGGTCTCAGGACCCTCTCTACTTCCAGTAGTCTAGTTATCCTGAGACCCTCTCTACTCCAGTAGTCTAGTATCCTGAGACCCTCTCTACTCCAGTAGTCTAGTATCCTGAGGGTCTCAGGGACCCTCTTCTACTCCAGTAGTCTAGTATCCTGAAGA
>NW_019945182.1:26674-35063 GCF_002910315.2 Salvelinus sp. IW2-2015
ACTTGCAACTAAACTAAAGGGTTAATTTGTTTAAGCTCAACTTGCGACTAAACTAAAGGATTAATTGTTTAAGCTCAACTTGCAACTAAACTAAAGGGTTTAATTGTTTTAAGCTTAACTTGCAACTAAACTAAAGGGTTAAATTGTTTAAAGGCCTTCAACTTTTTTTGCAACTTAACCTAATAAAGGTTAATTGTTTAAGCTCAACTTGCAACTAAACTAAAGGGTTAACTTGTTTAAGCTCAACTTTGCACTAAACTAAAGATTATTGTTTAAGCTGTTAGGCCTACATGATTTTCAACCCCAATAGATTTAATGATATTGATCAAGAGATCAACAAGAACATGAAAGGAGAAAGATATTAATCAAGAACCACTCAGTCCTGGCAAAAAGGTGGGGTCTTTTTGATAATAATTGATGCAAAGAGCCCCCTTTCCCCCTATATAATTATTCCTATCTGTCACGGATCCCTCCGGTACTGCTGCTCATTCCGTGTACCAGTTCCGGAGTTCTATGTCACCGGCTTCTAGGTGTCACTGAAATGGTTCATTACCACCAACCCCGGACTGTCTTGTCTAATTACGCACACCTGGTTCCTATTTCCCTATTCGTAATTGTATATATGTGCCCTCTTGTTGTCTTGTCGGTTATTGTTACCATCTCCGTTGGTCCTGTGAGTATCTGTGTTGTTGTTTGGCTTTTGTGCTGCGTGTTTTGTGTCAATGTTATTACGGGTCTCGTCCCGTGCAATGTTATTACGGGTCTCGTCCCGTGCAATCGTTATTACGGGTCTCGTTCCGTGCAATCGTTATTACGGGTCTCGTCCCGTGCAATTGTTATTACGGGTCTCGTCCCGTGTAATTGTTATTAGGTCTCGTCCCGTGAATTGTTATTACGAGTCTCGTCCCGTGCAATTGTTATTACGGGTCTCGTCCCGTGCAATCGTTATATTACGGGTCTCGTCCGTGCAATCGTTATTACGCGGTCTCGTCCCGTGTAATGTTATTACGGGTCTCGTCCCGTGCAATCGTTATTACGGGTCTCGTCCCGTGCAATGTTATACGGGTCTCGTCCCGTGCAATTGTTATTACGGGTTCGTCCGTGCAATTGTATTACGGGTCTCGTCCCGTGCAATTGTTATTACGGGTCTCGTCCCGTGCAATCGTTATTACGGGTCACGTCCGTGCAATTTATTACGGGTCTCGTCCGTGCAATCGTTATACGGTCTCGTCCCGTGAATTGTTATTACGGTCTCGTCCCGTGCAATCTTATTACGGGTCTCGTCCCGTGCAATCGTTATTACGGGTCTCGTCCGTGCAATTGTTATTACGGGTCTCGTCCGTGCAATTGTTATTACGGGTCTCGTCCCGTGCAATCATTATTACGGTCTCGTCCCGTGCAATCGTTATTACGGGTCTCGTCCCGTGCAATCGTTATTACGGGTATCGTCTCCGTGCAATCGTTATTACGGGTCTCGTCCCGTGCAATCGTTATTACGGGGGCTCGTCCCGTGCAATTGTTATTACGGGTCTCGTCCCGTGTAATTGTTATTACGGGTCTCGTCCCGTGAATGTATTCGGTCTCGTCCCGTGCAATCGTTATTACGGGCTCGTCCCGTGCAATCGTTATTACGGGTCTCGTCCGTGCAATCGTTATACGGGTCTCGTCCCGTGAATCGTTATTACGGGTCTCGTCCCGTGCAATCGTTATTACGGGTCTCGTTCCCGTGCAATGTTATTACGGGTCTCGTCCCGTGAATTGTTATTACGGGTCTCGCTCCGTGTATTTATTAAAGTTTAACCTCGTCTTTTGTTTGGGTTCCATCCCTGTAGTTTTTGTATACGTTTAGTTTGGGCTTCGTCCCTGTGCCTTCATGGCCTGTTGTATTGTTGGGTGAGAGTCACCCTCCATTACGTATTCCTGCGCCTGTCTCTAATCATTTATACAACGTGACATATATTCTAATGTGCTAAAGTTCCTAATAGCCATGACTTTATTGCCTTTTCGTGAAATACTGCCAACTCTGAGGGACTGGTTATTTTAAATGGACGATTAATTGCGTAGTGTATTACGTTCCCATTGTTTGCGTGTATAATATAAAAGTCTTTCCATTTCCATTTGATAGCATGACTATGGATTTCAACATAATTGACATTGATTCCTGCAGGGGTTGGAGCCTGCCCATGAAATACAAATGTTGATCCACTCCAACTTGACAGACAATTACAGTTTGATTAATATGTGGTTAGAGTCTATAACCCTCCCTGTTTGGTTATCTTTAAATGGATGTTTTAGGTCTGGAAAGGGTTAGAGCCACCATTGTAACAACCTCTAGTTTAGGAGCCTATTTACAGATGATGACAGATACACTACATGGCTAAAAGTTATGGACACCTGCTCGTCCAACATCTCACTCCAAAATCATGGGCATTAAATTGGTTGGTCCCCTTTTTGCTGCTATAACAGCCTCCACTCTTCTGGGAAGGCTTTCCTCTAGATGTGGAACATTGCTGAGGGGAATTGCTTCATTTAGCCACAAGAGCATTATTGAGTCGGGCCGTAATGTTGGACAATTAGGCCTGGCTCGCAGTCGGAGTTCCATTCATCCCAAAGGTGTTTGATGGGTTGAGGTCAGGGCTTTGTGCAGGCCAGTCAAGTTCTTCCGCACTGATCTCAACAAACCATTTCCGTATGGACCTCGCTTTGTGCATCGTCATGCGAAACATGAAAGGGCCTTCCCCAAACTGTTGCCACAAAGTTGGAAGCACAGAATCATCTAGAATGTCATTGTATTCTGTAGKGTTAAGATTTCCCTTCACTGGAACTAAGGGGTCCTACCTGAACCATGAAAAACAGKCCCAGACCATTATTTCTCTTCCACCAAACTTTACAGTCCACACCACGCCTTAGGGCAGGTAGCATTCTCCTGGAATCCACCAAACCCAGATTAGTCCGTCGGACTGCCAGATGGTAAAGCGTGATTCATCACTCCAGAGTCCAATGGCGGCGAGCTTTACACCACTCCACTCTTGTGCTGACGTTGCTTCCAGAAGCAGTTTGGAACTCGGTAGTGAGTGTTGCAACTGAGGACGGGTGYTTTTTACGCTCCACGCGCTTCAGCACTCAGCGGTCCCGTTCTGTGGGCTTGTGTGGCCTACCACTTTGTGACTGAGCCGTTGTTGCCCCTAGACGTTTCCACTTCACAATAATAGCACTTACAGTTGACCTAGGCGGCTCTAGCAGGGCAGAAATGTGTTGGAAAGGTGGCATCCTATGACGGTGCCACATTAAAAGTCACTGAGCTCTTCAGTAAGGCCGTTCTACTGCCAATGTTTGTCTATGGAGATTACATGGCTGTGTGCTTGATTTTATACACCTGTTAGCAACAGGTGTGACTGAAATAGACGAATCCACTCATTTGAAAGGGTGTCCACATACTTTTGTATACATAGTGTCTGCACAAAGCCATTACATTGACCAGTGATGTTTTACTGGTCATGTTTGACCAAATGTATTTTCTCAGACACCTGAATGGTAGAAAGTGTTAAAAAACCCTCTGATAGGGAATATGCTTCCGCTCAGTATAGATCAATATGTAGATAGCTAGGTTTCCATCCAATATGTACATGTATAGCTAGGTTTCCATCCAATATGTACATGTATAGCTAGGTTTCCATCCAATATGTACATTGTGTAGCTAGGTTTCCATCCAATATGTACATGTATAGCTAGGTTTCCATCCAATTGGCCACAGATTTTCATGTGAATATTCTAAAATCCCCATTAAGAATACATGCGCATTTTCCCACCAATGGTTGACATTGTAGTCTTTTACCCTGAGGGTCTCAGGGACCCTGTCTACTCCAGTAGTCTTTTACCCTGAGGGTCTCAGCCGTGCAATCGTTATTACGGGTCTCGTCCAGTGCAATCGTTATTACGGGTCTCGTCCCGTGCAATCGTTATTACGGGTCTCGTCCGTGTAATCGTTATTAGGGGGTCTCGTCCGTGCATGTTATTACGGTCTCGTCCCGTGAAATGTTATTACGGGTCTCGTCCCGTGAATGTTATTACGGGTCTCGTCCCGTGCAATCGTTATTACGGTCCGTCCCGTGCAATCGTTATTACGGGTCCGTCCCGTGCAATGTTATTACGGGTCTCGTCCCGTGCAATGTTTTTACGGGTCTCGTCCGTGCATCGTTATTACGGGTCTCGTCCCGTGCAATCGTTATTACGGGTTCCGTCCCGTGCAATCGTTATTACGGGTCTCGTCCCGTGCAATTGATTACGGGTCTCGTCCCGTGCAATGTTATTACGGGTCTGTCCCGTGCAATCGTTATTACGGTGTCGTCCAGTGTCAATTGTTAATACGGGTCTCGTCCCGTGTAATTGTTATTACGTGCAATCGTTATTACGGGTTTTGCTCCCGTGCAATTGTTATTACGGGTCTCGTCCGTGTATTTATTAAAGGTTTAACCTCGTCTTTTGTTTGGGTTCCATCCTGTAGTTTTTGTATACGTCTTAGTTTTGGGCTTCGTCCCTGTGCCTTTTCATGGCATGTTGTATTGTTGGGTGAGAGTCACCCTCATTACGTATTCCTGCGCCTGTCTCTAATCATTTATCAACGTGACATATATTCTAATGTGCTAAGTTCTAATAGCCATGATTTTTATTGCCTTTTCGTGAAATACTGCCAACTCTGAGGGACTGGTTATTTTAAATGGACGATTTAATTGCGTAGTGTATTACGTTCCCATTTTTGCGTGTATAATATAAAAGTCTTTCCATTTCCATTTGATAGCATGACTATGGATTTCAACATAATTGACATTGATTCCTGCAGGGGGTTGGAGCCCTGCCCAGGAAAATACAAATGTTGATCCAGCTCCAACTTGACAGACAATTACAGTTTGATTAATATGTGGTTAGGTCTATAACCCTCCCTGTTTGGTTATCTTTAAATGGATGTTTTAGGTCTGGAAGGGGTTAGAGCCATCTGTAACAACCTCTAGTTTAGGAGCGCTATTTACAGATGATGACAGATACACTACATGGCTAAAGTATATGGACACCTGCTCGTCCAACATCTCACTCCAAAATCATGGGCATTAAATTGGTTGGTCCCCTTTTTGCTGCTATAACTGCCTCCACTCTTCTGGGAAGGCTTTCTCTAGATGTTGGAACATTGCTGAGGGGACTGCTTCAATTTAGCCACAAGAGCATTATTGAGGTCGGGCCGTAATGTTGGACAATTAGGCCTGGCTCGCAGTCGAGTTCCAATTCATCCCAAAGGTGTTTGATGGGGTTGAGGTCAGGGCTCTGTGCAGGCCAGTCAAGTTCTTCCGCACTGATCTCAACAAACCATTTTGTATGGACCTCGCTTTGTGCATCGTCATGCTGAAACAGGAAAGGCCTTCCCCAAACTGTTGCCACAAAGTTGGAAGCACAGATCATCTAGAATGTCATTGTATTCTGTAGAGTTAAGATTTCCCTTCACTGGAACTAAGGGGTCCTACCTGAACATGAAAACAGCCCCAGACCATTATTTCTCTTCCCCAACTTTACAGTCCCACACACCTTAGGGCAGGTAGCATTCTCCTGGAATCCACCAAACCCAGATTAGTCCGTCGGACTGCCAGATGGTAAAGCGTGATTCATCACTCCAGAGTCAATGGCGGCGAGCTTTACACCACTCCACTCTTGTGCTGACGTTGCTTCCAGAAGCAGTTTGGAACTCGGTAGTGAGTGTTGCAACTGAGGACGGGTGATTTTTACGCTCCACGCGCTTCAGCACTCAGCGTCCCGTTCTGTGGGCTTGTGTGGCCTACCACTTTGTGACAGAGCCGTTGTTGCCCCTAGACGTTTCCACTTCACAATAATAGCACTTACAGTTGACCTAGGCGGCCTAGCTAGGTTTCCATCCAATCGGCCACAGATTTTAATGTGAATATTCTAAAATCCGCATTAAGAATACATGCGCATTTTCCACCAATGGTTGACATTGTAGTCTTTTACCCTGAGGGTCTCAGGGACCCTGTCTACTCCAGTAGTCTAGTATCCTGAGGGTCTCAGGGACCCTCTCTACTCCAGTAGTCTAGTATCCTGAGGGTCTCAGGGACCTCTCTACTCCAGTAGTCTAGTATCCTGAGGGTCTCAGGGACCCTCTCTACTCGTAGTCTTTCCTGAGGGTCTCAGGGACCCTCTCTACTCCAGTAGTCTAGTATCTTGAGGGTCCAGGGACCCTCTCTACTCCAGTAGTCTAGTATCCTGAGGGTCTCAGGGACCTTCCTACTCAAGTAGTCTAGTATCCTGAGACCTCTCTACTCCCAGTAGTCTAGTATCCTGAGGGTCCAGGGACCTCTCTACTCCAGTAGTCTAGTATCCTGAGGGTCTCAGGGACCCTCTCTACTCCAGTAGTCTAGTATCCTGAGACCCTCTCTACTCCAGTAGTCTAGTATCCTGAGGGTCTCAGGGACCCTGTCTACTCCAGTAGTCTAGTATCTTGAGACCCTCTCTACTCCAGTAGTCTAGTATCCTGAGACCCTCTCTCCTCCAGTAGTCAGTATCCTGAGATCTCTCTACCCATGTTAGTTCCTGAGACCCTCCTTACTCCAGTAGTCTAGTATCCTGAGACCTCTCTCTACTCCAGTAGTCTAGTATCCTGAGGTCCACCCTCTCTACTCACGTAGTCTAGTATCCTGAGACCTTTCTACTCCAGTAGTCTAGTATCCTGAGGGTCCCAGGGACCCTCTCTACTCCAGTAGTCTAGTATCCTGAGGGTCTCAGGGACCCTCTCTACTCCAGTAGTCTAGTATCCTGAGACCCTCTCTACTCCAGTAGTCTAGTATCCTGAGGGTCTCAGGGACCCTCTCTACTCCAGTAGTCTAGTATCCTGAGACCCTCTCTCCAGTAGTCTAGTTCCTGAGGGTCTCAGGACCCTCTCTACTCCAGTAGTCTATATCCTGAGACCTCTCTACTCAGTAGTCTAGTATCCTGACCCTCTCTACTCCAGTAGTCTAGTATCCTGAGACCCTCTCTACTCCAGTAGTCTAGTATCCTGGACCCTCTCTACTCCAGTAGTCTAGTATCCTGAGACCCTCTCTACTCCAGTAGTCTAGTATCCTGAGACCCTCTCTACTCCGTAGTCTAGTATCCTGAGACCCTCTCTACTCCAGTAGTCTAGTATCTGAGACCTCTCTATCAGTAGTCTAGTATCCTGAGACCTCTCTACTCCAGTAGTCTAGTATCCTGAGGTCTAGGCCCTCTCTACTCCAGTAGTCTAGTATCTGGACCTCTCTACTCCAGTAGTCTAGTATCCTGAGACCCTCTCTACTCCAGTAGTCTAGTATCCTGAGGGTCTCAGGGACCCTCTCTACTCCAGTAGTCTAGTATCCTGAGACCCTCTCTACTCCAGTAGTCTAGTATCCTGAGACCCTCTCTACTCCAGTAGTCTAGTATCCTGAGGTCTAGGGACCCTCTCTACTCCAGTAGTCTAGTATCCTGAGGGTCTCAGGGACCCTCTCTACTCCAGTAGTCTAGTATCCTGAGGGTCTCAGAGACCCTCTCTACTCCAGTAGTCTAGTATCTACTCGCAGTAGGATATCAGTAGTCTAGTATCCTGAGGGTCTCAGAGACCCTCTCTACTCCAGTAGTCTAGTATCCTGAGGGTCTCAGAGACCCTCTCTACTCAGTAGTCTAGTATCCTGAGGTCTCAGGGACCCTCTCTACTCCAGTAGTCTAGTATCCTGAGGGTCTCAGAGACCTCTCTCTACTCCAGTAGTCTAGTATCCTGAGGGCCTCAGGACCCTCTCTACTCCAGTAGTCTAGTATCCTGAGACCCTCTCTACTCCAGTAGTCTAGTATCCTGAGACCCTCTCTACTCCAGTAGTCTAGTATCCTGGCTCAGAGACCCTCTCTACTCCAGTAGTCTAGTATCCTGAGGGCCTCAGACCCTCTCTACTCCAGTAGTCTAGTATCCTGAGGGTCTCAGACTTAATTTCTACGTGGTAATGTAATTAATCGTTAGGATTTAAAGCAGCAATTTATTTAAATTCATATAATCTTATTTCCCTTAATAAGCTTATTCTTACTGCTGTTCCTCTAAGCCACATTTCCATGTTTTTCTGATAAAAATGAGAAGAAGGAAGGTCGTAAAATCTGCACTTCTCTCGCTCTCGCTCCCTCTACCTCTCTCTCCCTCTCTCATCCCACCTTTTTCTCTCCTCTCACTCGCTCTCTCTACTCCCTCTCTCATCCCATCGCTCTCCTACTTCTACTCCCTCTCCTCATCCCACTCTTTTCTCTCTCTCTCTCTCTCGCTCTCTCTCTCTCTCTCCCTCTCTCCTCTCTCATCCCACCTCTTTCTCTCCCTCTCTCGCTCCCTCCCACCCCT
>NW_019945182.1:35088-50866 GCF_002910315.2 Salvelinus sp. IW2-2015
GGAACCCGCTCTCGAGTAGCTCCAGGTAGTCCTAGTATCCTGAGGGTCCTCAGGGACCCTCTCTACTCCAGTAGTCTAGTATCCTGAGGTCTCAGGGACCCTCTTACTCCAGTAGTCTAGTATCCTGAGGGTCTCAGGGACCCCTCTCTACTCCAGTAGTCTAGTATCCTGAGGGTCTCAGGGACCTCTCTACTCCAGTAGTCTAGTATCCTGAGGGTCTCAGGGACCCTCTCTACTCCAGTTAGTCATTAGATCCGAGGGTCTCAGGGACCCTCTCTACTCCAGTAGTCTAGTATCCTGAGGGTCTCAGGGACCCCTCTCTATACAGCTAGTTCCAGTCTTCCTGAGGGTCTCAGGGACCTCTCTCTACTCAGTAGTCTAGTACCTGAGGGTCTCAGGAGACCTCTCTACTCCAGTGAGTCTAGTATCCTGAGGGTCTCAGGGGACCCTCTCTACATCTAGTAGTGTAGGCTACGGTATCGAGGAGAGCGTGGAGGGGTCTCGGAAGGGGAGAAACCCGTGCTCGGTGATGTGCGAGCAGTGAAGGTCTAGTATACGCGGTGAGGGGTTCTCGAGGGACCTCGTCGGTGAGGAGCGTGGGGTCGCCAGTAAGGTGCTATGAGAGGGATAGCAGAAAATTGGAACTGAAAGGGCGATCTCTATTCCACCGTAGTCTAAGTTAGTCGAGACTGACGACCCTCATCTAACTCCAGTAGTTAAGTACATGAGCTGACACGGAGCGACTGGTCTACTGGGGGCGGGGGCACGTACGTGCGCAGGTAGGTGGCAGTATGCGGTTCGGCTGACGCGCTGAGGGGGTGGCTAGGAGCGCGGCTCCTCTAAGAGGAACCTGGGGTCCAGGTAGTGGCTAGAGGGGTATAAAACGACGCTGAGGGTCCTCAGAGGGACGGCCAGCCGGGCTCGAGGTCGTATGAGGAGGAGCGGGCGGGTGGCTGCTGAGACTGCGGGATCGTTGGTATTGGTTGTGGGGTGGGGTGGGGGGGTGTGGGGGACGTGGGGTGGGGTGGGTGGGCGTGGGGGGCGTAGCGAGGTGGGACGATAAAGAAAGGGGAAGTGAGTGATAAGGGGGCTGTGGGGGCGGGTCGCTGCGGTAAGCAAAGGGGGGGCGGTGGGTGTGCGGGCGGACTGACTGGCGTAGCTGGGGAACTGGGGGGGGGGGGTGGGTGGAGGGGGGGGAAAAAGTAGAGAGTAAGGAGATATAAGAAAGGGAAGAGAAAGGAGAGGAGGAGGGAAGGAGTGGCGGGGGCGGAGGGGAGGGGGAGTGGGGGGGGGGAGGGGCTCGAGGAACAGGGGAGGTGGGGGGGGGGCGGGAAGGGGCGAGCGGGGGGGCGGGAGGGAGGCTGGGGAACGACGCGTGGCGGGACGGCGGGGTGGGAGGGAGGGGGCGTGGGCGAGGGGATGAGGCGGGGCGGCGCGGGGAAGGGTGGGGGTGAGGGGTGAGGGGGGGGAGAAATTAGAGAAGTGCGGGGGGGAGAGCGGTGGGGAGAGGAACAATAGAAGAGAGGGGGCGGAGAGAGGAGGGGGCGGGGGTGGGAGTTGCTGGATGGGGCGGGGAGGGGGCCGCGCGGAGGGGGGCGGGGGAAGGGGGGTGGAGTAAAATAAAGTGGATGGGACGGCGAGGGGTGGGAGGGGAGGGGAGGGGGAAAGGGGTGAGGAGGAGGGGGCGGGGGGAGGAAGAAAGAGGGGGAAAAGAGGAGAAAGAGGAAAGAAGAGAATAAGACCGAAGGGAGGGGGGTGGGGGGGGAGGGGGGAGGGGGGGGAGAGAAGAGGAGAAGAGAAGAGGCGGGGAGGGGGAAGGGGAGGGGGGGGGGAGGCGAGGAGGTGGAGGGAAGCGGGATGGGAGGTTGGAGGGGGGGGGGCGGGGTGGGGGGCCGGCGGAGCGGGGCCGAGGCGGGGGGGGGGGAGAAGAGGGGGGGGGGGTGGGTGGGGGGGTCGAGAGAGGGGGGGGCCGAGGAGCGGGGGGGCGGGGGCGGGGGTACGATAGGGAAGAACGGGCGGGGGATTAACGTGGCTCGGGGGTCGAGGGACGAGGGGAGGGGACGGAGGGAGAGAAGAACAGAAGGGTGGGGAAAGGAAGGGGGGGTGGCGGAGGGCGGGGCGAACAGAGGGGGGGCGGAGGGGGGGGGAGGGGAAGGGGGGGGGAGGGGAGGGCGGGGAGGAGGGGGGTTGGAGGTGGGGTGGAGGGGGGTGGGGTCAGAGAGCCGAGAGGAGGGTCCAGAAGGGGTCGGAGTGGAGGAGGGTCGGGGGGAGAAGGGGGAGAGGAGAGGGGGAAGGGGGGGCGGGGGGGGGGCGGAGGCGGTAGGGGGGCGTGGAGGGAGGGGGTGAGGGGGGTAGGGGGGAGGGCGATAGAGGGGGGAGAGAGAAAAAGAAGAGACAGGAATTAAGACGGGTAGCGAGCGGACGGGAGGATGGCGGGGGGGGAAGGGGGGAGGGGGTCGGGAGGGGGGCGGGGGGGCGCGGGGCGGGGAGGGGGGGGCGGGAGGGAAAAGGAGGAGGGAAGGAAGGTGGGCGGGACGGGGCGGGGGGAAAGAGAAAAAGAGAACGGAGAAGAAAGCGCGGAGGAGTGAGGGGGAGGGGGAAGAAGAAGGACGCAAGAACAGGGTGGCCGAGGGGGTGGGCGGTGGGGGAGAGGGTGGGGGGGTAGGGGGGGGGGGGGGACGGAGGAGGGGGGGGGAAAAGGAGAATAGAAAAGGAATAGAAGCGAGGCGGGTGGAGGAAGGGGGGTGGAGGGGGGAGCTGCGCGGGGGGGAGGGGGGCGGGCGGAGGGGGGGCGTGGGGGTCCGGGCGGGAGGGGCGGGGGCGGGGGTGGTAGGGGGCGGGCGGGAGGGGCGGGGCGGGTGGAGGGGGAGAGAGCGAGGGGGTCGGGAGGGGGGAGGGGATGGGTGGGAGAGGGGGGGGGAAGAAGAGGGGCGGGGGGCCCCCCCCCGGGCCCCCCCGGGGGCGAGTGGGCGGAGGGGAGGGAGGGAGGGGAGGGGGGCGAGGGGGTGGGAGGGGGGGGGGGGCGGGGCGGGCGGGAGGGGCGGGGTGGGGAGGGGGGGGGGGTGGCGGGGGGGCGAGGGCGGGGAGGGGGGGTGGGGAATAGAGGGGGGGGGGGGAACGGGGGAGAGGTAGGAAAAGGAAAGAAAGGAAGGGCGAGAAGAGAGAAAGGAAGGGTGGAGGAAGACGAGAAAGAGGAGTGCGAAAGGATGGGGGGGGGGGGACGCGGGAAAAAGAAGGGGAAGGAGCGGGACGGGGGGGGAGGGTGGAGGGGCGAGGGAGCGGGGAGGGGGAGGCGGGAAGGAAAAGAGGAACCTCTTGTTCAGGGGGAGGGGCGGGTAGGGGGCGGAGGGGGCGGGGGGGTGGGGAGGGGGGGCGGGCGGAGGGAGGGGAGGGTGGGTGGCGAGAAGAAGAAGGAAAAAACGGGAATAGTGGTGGGAGGGAGGGCGTGAGGATGGGGGAGGGGATGGGGAGAGGGAGGGGGCGAGAGGGGTGGGGTGGGAGGGTGGGGGGGTGTGGGGTGGGCGGAGAGGTGGAGGGCGGTGAGGGGAGAAATGGAAGAAGGATAGGGAGTGCGGGGGTGGGGGGAGGGAGGAGGGATCGGGAGAAGAGGGGAGAGGGGGGTGGAGGGGGGCGGGGGTAGAAGCGGCCGAAGGTGATGTGAGATACGGAAGTCCGGGGGAAAGGCGGGTGGGAGGGAGCTGCGGGGGGGGGGGGAAGAGGGGGGGGGAGGGGGGTGGTGGGGGAGGGGGGGGGGGCGGGGGAGGGGGGGAGGGTGGTGACGGGGTGGGGGGGGAGGCGAGAGGAAAGAAAGAGGACGGGGGGCCTACTGTTATGCATGACTGACTTTCATTGGAGCTTTTTCACTGTGGAGCTGACTGGTAGAGGGGGGCAGGAGGGCCGGGTGGCTACGTACGGCAGCTATTTTGTGGCCTCACGCGCTTCAGCAATGTGGTGTGTTTCTTATTCTTTTATTTCTACCTACCCTCTCTTCTCTACTCTTTCCGTCCTCAGTATCTCTTCCCTTTTTCTCCATATTGTGTCTTTAGACCCAAAGCCTAGTTTTCTTATTGGAAACTAGAGATGATGCAAACTACAGTCCCATTATCTTTTTCCTCCATTGTCATGTTGCAAGACTATTTTTTTTAGGGCTATGCTGTGTACTATCATGTTCAGGAATATCACTTCAACTGAGCAGGTGCCTGTTGGTCAGGACTAAGAGACTGGCACTCTTGTCAGTTCATCTAAGAGCATCTTCTTTTACTGGACAGAATGGAGGGCTGGCACATTTGGATCTGTCTGCAGTGCATCGACACTTCTCCAATTGTTGTACCGTGCAGGGGCATCGAGCTGGATTGGTCAAGTGTTGGTAGCGCGCTCGCTTCATTGAGAAGTGGCGGAGACGAGGATAATCTCGTGGTGGCAAAGACATGATGGATAGTCACTAGGGAGCTGTCATGTAAAATTAGGAGACATGGCTGTGCAGAGGCAGGCCTTTGTGAGGCCAACTGTCTATAGAAGAACTCTTCCAGGAAGTGGTCATGTCTGATTTTTTTTTTTTTTTGGCCTGGTTCTGTATGTGCTGTTTTTGCCAACTCTGTGGTCATTGCGATCACTAAGGCATGCAACGACCTGGCACCAGGCTTAATCTCTTAACCTTTCCCCAATTGATTGTTCACTGCATGGTTGTGCTATAATCATCTGCTGTTGGGTCACCTCATTTCGGACGTCATAATCGCCCAGCCTTCACTGGCTACTAACACTACCGCTGATGCAAAAGCACGGACGGAAAACAGCATTCCTGCTGACGTTGTGAATGGGTTCCGTGATGGGGATATTGTCTGGCATGTAGACATGAACATGTTGGGAAGTAAGAGCGTGAACGGCAGGGGATATTAGGGTTTCCAATGGAATAAAAAGTAATGGTTTAGGAAATTATAAGAGGAAAAATAGTAGGGAGTTATGTTTTGGACAGCTTCATATATTGTTGTATTTGTGGGGTGCCCATTGTTCTTCTCCTAGGGCAATTAGTGTATTGTATAAGTAGTGCACTAGTGAGCAGCTCAAACATTAGCATTGCAAAACCCTGAAGTTCATTATTGCCATATATTTTGAATCATACAGTGCTTCAGAAATTATTCATTACCTGTGACTTATTCACATTTTGTTAGTTACAGCTGACTTTAAAATGAAATAAGAAAAGGTTTCTCACATGCTACACACAAACCATGATGAAAAAGTGAAACATGTTATTAGAAAATGTTAGAAATGTATCTGAAAATTAAATATAGAAAGATCTATTTAGACTAAGTAACCACGCCTGATTCAATAATGTTAGAATAGCTTTGGCAGTGATTTCAGCTTAAATCTGTTTCTGGGTAAGTCTAAGAGTTTGCACATCTGGATTGTACCATTTGCACTTTTAATAAAAAATTCTTAAGCCTGTCATGTTTTGATCCATTGCAGAAAGCATTTTCAAGTTTGCATAGATTTTCAGACGTTTAAGTCAAATGTAACAAGCACTCTGGATATTCAATGTCATTTGGTAGCAATGCCCAGTGTATATTCTGGTTGTTTTAGGGTTATTGTATGCTGAAAGAGTGAATTGTCTACCAGTGTCTTTGGAAAGCAGATGAACGCAGGTTTCTTAGGAATGAAAAAATCTCCTTCGTACTTGCCCGAGAAAGCATACCCATACATGAGGCAGCTGAACATAATGAAGAGTGGTACTCAGTGTTTGTGTTGGATTTGCCCAACATACACTTTGTATTCAAGACTAATTAATTTCTTTGCCACATTTTTAGCACTTTTTAACTTTTATGTCTTAATTGCAGACAAGCTTCATGATTTGGAAATATTTGTATTCTGTACAGGCTTCCTTACGTTCACTCTGTTATTTAGTGTTTGTATTGTGGAGTAGATACAATGTTGTTGATCAAGTTTTCTGCTATACAGCATTACTCTGTAAATGTTTTAAAATCTGAGGGCGGTTTGCCTTCCTCTCCGGCACTGAGTTGGAAGGACACTGTATTTTGTAGTGATGAGGGTAATTCAACGTCTACAATAGGTGGTTTCTTTGCGAGGGCATTGGAAACCTCCTGGTCTTTGTGGGTTTAGTCTGTGATTAGATACTCACTGTTTTGCTGAGGGCCTTACAATTATCTGTTATGTGTGGTGTACAGAGATGAGGCAGTTCATTCAAAAATCATGGTTAAACACTATTATTGCACACAGGAGTCATGCAACTTATGTGACTTGTTAGCAATTTTTACTCCTGACTATTTTAGGCTTGCCACAAGGAACGGTTTAATTTTTGTTTTTATTTTTTTATTTCACCTTTATTTACAGGTAGGCCAGTTGAGAACAAGTTTCATTTAAAACTGGCGACCTGGCCAGACTGAGCATAAGCAGTTTGCGACACAAACGACACAGATGACGCAAGCTGCGACACAAACGACACAGAGTTACACATGGAATAAAAACGTACAGTCAATAACACAATAGAAAAATTTATGTTCAGTGTGTGCAATGAGTAAGATTAGGGAGGTAATAATAATAGGCCATAAGTGGCAAAATAATTAAGTTTAGCATTACACCAGGGTGATAGATGTGCAGATGATTGATGTTGCAAGTAGAAGATCTGGGTGGCAAAAGAGCAAAATAAATAACAATTGGGATGAGGCAGTTGGGTGGGGCCTTTTACAGATGGGCCTGTGTCAGCGAGAAATGGAAGGAAAGGTGGCAATGGAGGAGTTGGCTTTGGGGGATGACCAGTGAATATACCTGTGGGCGGGTGCTAGGGTGGGTGTTGCTATAGTGAGCTGAGATACGGCGGGCTTTACTAGGCAAGACTTATAGATGACTGGGCAGGTGGTTTGGCCGAATATGAGGAGAGGGCCAGCCAACGAGAAGCATACAGGTTGCAGTGGTGGGTAGTATATGGGGTTCTTGGTGACAAACGGATGGCAACTGGTGATAGACTGCATCAATTTGCTAGTGGAGTGTTGAGGCATTTTGTCAAATGATCGGTAGGATAGTCAGTTTGACGAGGGTTGTTTAGCAGCATGAGTTGAAGGGGCTTTGTTGTAATCGGAGCTTGATGTCTAGATTTAATTTCAGATTCGGAGATGCTTAATGTGAGTCTGGAAGGAGTTTTAGTCTAACAGACACTACGATTTGTAGTTGTCCCCTATTCTAAGTCAGAACCGTCAGAGTAGTGTGCTGGACGGGCGGGCAGGTGCGGGCAGCGTCGGTTGACAGAAAATGTGAAATCTCAAGGTTGTGATACTTTCGGAAGACATATATGTAAACTATATGTCTCGCAGGATGGAGTCACAACACAATTTTATAGATTAGTGAAAAGTAGTAGTTGGGTGAAGTGGAAATTCTGAAGTTGATGAAGGGAACTCCAAAATACCCAGAAACGACTATTACCATGCTCTTTCCAGACCCCCGTTCTAAGTGGCTAACACCCGACTTGCTCTCCCAGCCTCAACCTGCTCTCCTGACTTCCTCCTCCTTCAGCTGCTCTTCTGAGAATAAAAATCTCCCTTCCCAGTCGTCTAGCTGGAGAGAAGTGCTTGTCTCCCGTTTTTGGTTTGCGAACTATTTCATCGGGACCCCGCGTAGCAACAGTTTATTTCTGCCCACTCGGCCCCATTGTTCTGTGAACTCATATTGAACCTCCGAATGGTGGGTCAGAGGGACTGCAAACAAAATCCGCTTCTAGTCTATCTCTGAACCGTCGGAATCAAACATGCACTTTTTCCCCTTCCAACTCTCACGGGAGCCCAAAATCTCGACTTTCACTGAATGAAAGAAACGGTGATGAGGAAGCTCTCTTTGTAGCTCTTCCGAATGACTTATTGGGAACGCAAAACTGCATAATGCCCAAAGTATTCATACCTTCACTTATTCCCATTTTGTCGTTAAAGCCTGAGTTCTCACATTACACAATGCAACATAATGACATTTGTTCAAATTTTGGGGAAAATGAAATTACAGGTACTGTATCTCATTTACAAGTATCCACACCTTTGCTACTATACACTCCATTGAACTCGGGTGGCATCCAATTTTCTTGGATCATCCTTTGTCACTACAACTTGGAGTCCACCTGTAGCAGTTCAATGTTTGGATTTGAGAACACACATGTCTATATAGTCCACAGTTGAAGTGCATGTCAAGCAGACTACGCCATGAGCTCCAAGGAATGTTCGTAGATGCTCCAGATAATTGTGGTGAGGCATTATATCTGGGAAAGGGTATAAACAATTTCTAGAATGTTGAAAAGTTTCAAGAGCGCAGTGGTCTCATCAGTGGGACTTGGAAAAACAAATGGAATTACCCGACTCTGCCTAGAGTGGCTGTTAACCAAACTGAGGAACTGGGCAAGAAGGACGTTGGTCGGGGGAGGTGACTTTAAGAGCTGAAGAATACAGAGTTCTTTTGTGAGATGGGAGGAATACACAGAAGGAAACCATTTTCTACGTACTTACCAACTCCTTAGATAATAGAACATGACGCACACTGGAGTTTGCAAAGGCACTAAAAGACTGCGATCATATGCATAAGATTCTGTGGTGGTAATTCAGACAAATGTAATTTTTGGCGGATGCAAAGCGCTATTCTTTGAATCACACTTGAAATCTGTGAAAAGACCTGAGATTTCTGTTCACTGCTTGCTCCCGGTCTAACTTCACAGAGTCTTGAGAAAATCTACAGAGAAGATTTTGAAGAAATCTGAATACCATGTGAAAAGCTGAATACAGCCAAGACGACTCAAAGCTGTAATGTCACCAAAAGGTGCTTCTACAAAAGTATTGACTCAGGGTGTGAATACTTATGTAAATGAGATCTCTGTATTTCATCTTCATCATGTTCACACATTTCTCAAAACATGTTTTCACTGTCATTATGGGTATTGTGCCCCCTCTCTTCTTCATTCAGGTAGATCAATAAGGCTTTTAGAGGAGCTGGAGAGGAGAGGCCTGTTGATAGGGAATCAGCCTGCTCTTTCCACCTGTACAGACCGACTGATGTGTCTGATGATACCTATTCACACACCAAGCACGCGTCCCAAACGGCATCCCATTCACTGGATAGCGCACTACTCTTGACCACGTAGTGCACTATGTAGGGTATCATTTGGGACACAGCCTGTATCTCTGAGAAGCAGGGCCACAGTCAGTTAGGAGGGTTCTTGTTGTGATGCCATTTTGAAAAATCCATACAAGCTTTTTGACCTCCTCTGACCACCTCAGCCATTCCCGTGTGTCACATGACTTGACAGGTAGGATTCAGAAGCTAATAGGATTATAGTTACTTCGCTAGGAATGGAGGATCTTGTCGAGAGATATCGAAATGTTCATTCTCCCCCGAGCAGAATAAGTCCACTTTGTTACAGACGTCAGAGGTGAGGTGAAGAAATCACTAGGAACTGCAGGACGTTGATAGTAGGACATCATTGTTCTGTGAAGTGTGTTTTTTTATATAAATGGAGGATGGAAAAGTGTGCAGAGACTTCAAACAGCTTCTATTGACGAGCTAAACGGGTACCGTCGAAGGTCAGTTCACTTGAAACCTATAGAACGTAMTGTTCRGTMTATTTATTTGGGTCTTTAACATGAATTCCTGTTGATTTTAAGAGCACTGAGAGAAATGGAATATAAAGACATTAAATTGAATTGGCATCAGTAGTGTTCAGCAGGCTGTAGAGAGTTCCATAGATGACCTCAGCTGTTCTGACCTTTCATAGGGTCAATTTATATGACCCAAAAGGAACATTAGTTGTTAACACAGATGTGGATTGGACATATACAGTACATGCATAAAGACATTAATCAGAACCTGTCCTGTAGTTATTCAATGTCAATACGCTTTTACATTGTCAGACTTTATTTGAGACGTTCCATATCTCAAATCAAATCAAATCAAATCAAATCAAATGTATTTATGAAGCCTTCGTACATCAGCTGATATCTCAAAGTGCTGTACAGAAACCCAGCCTAAAACCCCCAAACAGCAAGTAATGCAGGTGTAGAAGCACAGTGGCTAGGAAAACTCCCTAGAAATCTTCCTAGATATCGTAATGTACTGGAACCCACTAGATACATTCACTAGTCACTATCTATTTAACACTCACACTGATGTTATACAATGACCTAAGGCGACGTTAAAAGCATTGTTTTGTGATTCAACATAACAATTAAAATAACAATTCAGTGTCTTCAACAGGCCATGATTGTGGGAATGGGAATGACATATACTTGGAGGAAAGAATGTGTGTGTGACGTGGCCTGATAAAGAAGACTTAACAGCCAAAGCTCTATATAATAGATTTATGGAGCGTAGACCACAGCCAAGGGAAGATCATTTCAGATCTGTACGTTAGCTTATAAATGACCATTGGTGGTGGTGGAGGGGATTGAAGAGGACTGCGTCCCAAATGGTCCACTCTTCCTATATAGTGACATTCCTTTTCACCAGGGCCTACAATAGGGTGCCATTTGGTACTCAGGCCTGGTGATAAGGGAGCCACTAATTCTTCCGTTTGATTGTAATCAGTGTGGGTGTGGGCCAGACAAGGCGCTGGGTAGATTTATCCCCTGCTCTGCTAGTTCCTGACACCGGATCTGATACGACTGGCTCTAAAACGGAGAATCTGTCATTGAGATCATGCAATATATGTAGCTAACAGCTTATATCATAGTAATTACTCTCTCTGTCTCTCTCTCTTGGTAGAGCAGGGTATCTATGTTGCAGAGCAGGGTATCTGTGTTGCAGAGCAGGGTATCATGTTTGCAGAGCAGGGTATCCATGTTGCAGAAGCAGGGTATCCGTGTTGCAGAGCAGGGGTATCCGTGTTGCAGAGCAGGGTATCTATGTTGCAGAGCAGGAGTATCTATGTTGCAGAGCAGGGGATCTATGTTGCAGAGCAGGGTATCTATTGTTGCAGAGCAGGGTATCTGTTGCAGCAGGGTACTATGTTTGCAGAGCAGGATCATGTTGCAGAGCAGGGTATCCGTGTTGCAGAGCAGGGTATCCGTGTTGCAGAGCAGGTATCCGTTGCAGAGCAGGGTATCCGTGTTGCAGAAGCGGGTATCCGTTGTTGCAGAGCTGGGTATCCGTTTGCAGAGCTGGGTACCGTGTTGCAGAGCAGGGTATCCGTGTTGCAGAGCAGGGATCCGCGTTGCAGGGTATCCGTGTTGCAGAGCAGAGCAGGGTATCCGTGTTGCAGAGCAGGGTAACCTGTTGTAGAGCAGAGCAGGTATCCTGTGTTGCAGAGCAGGTATCCATGTTGTAGAGCAGCAGGGTATCCGTGTGTAGAGCAGGACGCAGGGTATCCGTGTTGCAGAGCAGGGTATCCGTGTTGCAGAGGCAGGGTATCCATGTTGTAAGCAGAACAGGGTATCCGTGTTGTAGAGCAGAGCAGGGTATCCGTGTTGCAGAGGCAGGGTATCCGTGTTGCAGAGCAGAGCAGGGTATCCGTGGTTGTAGAGCAGAGCAGGGTATCCATGTTGTAGAGCAGAGCAGGGTATCCATGTTGCAGAGCAGGGTATCCATGTTGTAGACAGAGCAGGGTATCCTTGTTGCAGAGAGGTATCCGTGTTGTAGAGCAGGGTATCTATGTGCAGAGCAGGGTATCCATGTGTAGAGATACAGAGCAGGGTATCCGTGTTGCAGAGCAGAGCAGGGTACCGTGTTTGAGAGCAGAGCAGGGTATCCATGTTGCAGAGCAGGGTATCCATGTTGGCAGAGCAGGGTATCCATGTTGTAGCAGAGCAGGGGATCCGTGTTGCAGAGCAGTGGTATCCGTGTTGCAGAGCAGGTATCCGTGTTGCAGAGCAGGGGTATCTATGTTGCAGAGCAGGGTATCCATGTTGTAGAGCAGAGCAGGGTATCCGTGTTGCTAGAGGCAGGGTATCCATGTTGCTAGAGCAGAGCAGGGGTATCCGTGTTGCAGAGCAGGGGTATCCATGTTGTAGAGCAGAGCAGGGTATCCGTGTGCAGAGCAGGGTATCCATGTTGTAGAGCAGAGCAGGGTACCGTGTTGTAGAGCAGGGTATCCATGTGTTAGAGCAGAGCAGGGTATCCGTGTTGCAGAGCAGGCGTATCCATGTTGTAGAAGCAGGGTATCCTGTTGTAGAGCAGAGCAGGGTATCCGTGTTGCAGAGCAGGGTATCCATGTTGTTAGAGCAGGGTATCCGTGTGGCAGAGCAGAGCAGGGTTATCCCATGTGTGCAGAGCAGGTATCCATGTTGTAGAGCAGGGTATCCATGTTGCAGAGCAGAGCAGGGGTATCCGTTGTAGAGCAGGGTATCCGTGTTGCAGAGCAGAGCAGGGTATCCGTGTTGCAGAGCAGAGCAGGTATCCATGTTGTAGAGCAGGGTATCCGTGTTGCAGAGCAGAGCAGGGTATCCATGTTGCAGAGCAGGGTATCAGTGTTGCAGAGCAGGGTATCCATGTTAGCAGAGGCAGGCAGGGTATCCGGTGTTTGTTAGAGCAGGGTATCCGTGTTGTAGAGCAGAAACAGGGTATCCGTGTTGCAGAGCAGGGTATCCATGTTGTAGAGCAGAGCAGGTATCCGTGTTGCAGAGCAGGTATCCGTGTTGCAGAGCAGGGTATCCATGATTGCAGAGCAGAGCAGGTATCCATGTTGCAGAGCAGAGCAGGTATCCATGTTGTAGAGCAGAGCAGGGTATCCATGTTGTAGAGCAGAGCAGAGTATCCATTGTGCAGAGCAGAGGTATCCATGGTTGTAGTGCAGAGCAGGGTATCCATGTTGGAGAGCAGGATCTGTGTAAGCAGAGCAGGGTATCCATGTTGTAGAGCAAGCAGGGTATCCATGTTGTAGAGCAGAGCAGGGTATCCATGTTGCAGAGCAGGGTATCCGTGTTGCAGAGCAGGGTATCCATGTTGTAAAGCAGAGCAGGGTATCCGTGTTGTAGAGCAGAGTAGGGTAGCCATGTTGCAGAGCAGAGCAGGTATCCGTGTTGTAGATGTAAAATCGGTCTTCTCACAAAACATCTGAGTGTCCGAACTCATTATGACCCACTCTAACTGCTACGCCATCTTGGATGTATGACCACTCTAACTGCTACGCCATCTTGGGATGTTATGACCACTCTAACTGCTACCCATCTTGGATGTTATGACCACTCTAACTGCTTACGCCATCTTGGATGTTATGACCACTCTAACTGCTACGCCATCTTGGATGTTATGACCACTCTAACTGCTACGCCATCTTGGATGTTATGACCACTCTAACTGCTACGCCATCTTGGATGTTATGACCACTCTAACTGCTACGCCATCTGGATGTTATGACCACTCTAACTGCTACGCCATCTTGGATGTTATGACCACTCTAACTGCTACGCCATCTTGGATGTTATGACCACTCTAACTGCTACGCCATCTTGGATGTTATGACCACTCTAACTGCTACGCCATCTGGATTTTTATGACCACCTAACTGCTACGCCATCTTGGATGTTATGACCACTCTAACTGCTACGCCATCTTGGATGTTATGACCACTTAACTCTACGCCATCCTTGGATGTTATGACCACTCTAACTGCTACGCCATCTTGGATGTTATGACCACTCTAACTGCTACGCCATCTTGGATGTTATGACCACTCTAACTGCTACGCCATCTTGGATGTTATGACCACTCTAACTGCTACGCCATCTTGGATTGTTATGACCACTCTAACTGCTACGCCATCTTGGATGTTATGACCACTCTATGGAAAAGGGGAGACTCTCACGAACATGATGCTGGTCTCCGTTTAGCCTCTAAACCCCCACAAATGTCAAGGGACTTGTCTGAAGGTAACCGCTACCGGTTCTTTTAAAATTAATGGAAGCATGAAGGTACTTTTGTGCCTACCCCAAAAAAGGTGTTAAAATACTGTGCGTAAAAAAACAACTAAAATTACTAGATAAAAAAAAATATCCTAGATTCAAGACAGACATTATAAAACCTTATTTCTTATGATTTATTATATTGTCTGTCTGTTTTGCCATTTGTGAATGTTATTCAATGTGTTTCTATGTGATTTAGTAGTAAAGATGTATTTATTTTTGTAATATTTTTTGTAATATGTTCTATAACCTAACCCTAACCTTATCAAGCAGTTGCTTATCAACAGATATTGTGTTGATAGTAACGCCATCTGTAGCGAGTCTGGATTTTCTATCTATAGAAGATCCAAATAAAGTGACCCAATCTTATAACCTGTCCTTTCATATTTGCCTCAATGTCCTGCGTCCCAAATGGCACTATATTCCCTTTTATAGTGCACTACTTTCTACCAGGGCCCTATGGAGGCCAGGTCAAAAGTAGTGCACTATATAGGGAACAGAGTGCCTTAGATTCTTAAAGGTGCAATATGTAACCTTTTGGGCGACCAGACCAAATTCACATAGAAATAAGAGTTATAGATCTGTGATTCTCATTGAAAGTCTAAGAAGTGGTGTATTTGTTCTATGTGCTCTATTTTTATGCTTCCAGTGCTTATGTTAATTTTTTGGGGCGTCTTTAGGTTTTGTACACCTGCTTCAAACAGCTGAAATGTAAAATCTACATGACTAGCTAGCTAGCGAATTAGCCTGTTTGTCCCATTGACTTAGCATGGGCTGCGGTTAGCATGCTAATCGATTAGTATGTGCACCATCCTTGGATATTTTCATCAGTTAAACATGACAAACTGAACACATGATGTACGTATTAAAGTATTACGTTGTAACATTGTGGCGGAGCAACGTATTTCACTCACACATGAGTTGATTTTCTCCCCTGCTTCAGCTCAAAAACGGTCGCCATGTGGAACTGATCACATGACCGATATCTGCGCTCTGATTGGAAGATTCCTACAAAGAGCTGCCGATCAAGATTCCCAAGATAGTAAAAAGTATCTAATTTTCAATGTAAAATAGTTGCAGCAACCATTGCTGGCAACATTCCTCGGTAATACGGCCTCAAAAGATTGCCAGTGTATCATGGCCGTTGCAGTAATGTCCAGCTTTTAACAGCGCCACACTCCATTGACCTGTAGTGGGCATCACTTTGGTGCTTTTACAGATGATTTATAGTTCATACATATTGTTTTAATTACCCACCATGGATGTCCAACATATTTGTAAAGCCATTACTGAAATCAATACTCTGCTTTTAGTCAAAGGAATTCATTAAACAAATGTGAAGTATTTACCCAGAATGCCCCACCAGTAGCCTTAGCGTCTGGACTGGCCGGTTGGTTGGTTAATAATGCATTTATCATGTTAGATGTTGTTTTGGTTCCTTAAAGCTCAGTAATTGCACTTAACGTGTGTTTGGATTGGGAAGATATGGGGGTAAAAAAACAACATTGAGAGAATTCAGCCTAATATTCAATGTTCAAAGTTACAACTTTGATTCTGCGTTCACAAGACAGCTGCTGAATCCTCGTTAGCGAACTATGAGTTAACACTGTAGGAGTACAATACTTACAACCCCACTAGTTACACCATAACTAAGAACCCCATATGCTCAGTACACATCCTAGAACCCCAATTAGTAAACACATACTAGAAACCCCACTACTAGTACACATCCTAGAAACCCCATACAGTTACACCATCTAGAACCCCATCAGTACACATCCTAGACCCCATCTAGCTTACAACATCCTAGAACCCCATACCAGTACACATCCTAGAAACCCCATACAGTAACACTACTAGAAACCCCATCTAGTACACAATCCGTAGAACCCCGAATCTCTCTC
>NW_019945182.1:52449-58054 GCF_002910315.2 Salvelinus sp. IW2-2015
GGACACCGGAGTGGATCTACAGCTCAACTAACAAGCGCGCAGGGCAACGGAGCTGCACAATGAAAAGGTGAAGGGAAATATTGAAAAGACTCATTGATTGTGTCATGTTTTTGGGTAAACACTGTTTACCCAAAAATGTCAATTTGTCAATTTCAAGGTGACGCAACGCCTGGTTATACTGCGTTTCTGTCTAAATGTATAGTGTCTAGAGCCATGGCATCATAATGATGGTAATAAGAGGTGGATTAATTCGGGTGGGACTGTGTAGTACCTCACTGAAGGCCCAGGCCCCAGGCCCACGGCACGCCACTGATAAAATGTATGAGTAAAGATGAAACTATTTGTGAAATGATGTGATGTTTAACTTGAGAATTGTATTCCCTGTCAAGTTGATCAAGTCAGTGGCCACAACCCCTTGAGCACAGACATGATCTGGCGTCATGGAACTGCCCTTTTCTATTGTTACGAATAAAACAAATTCACATTAGACCACGCATACCTCGGTGTAAGCTAAGGTTGCAATGATTGTTGAATATTGGCTACATGGCTGGAAGTGGTTTTAAACTCTGAGACTATCGATCCCTACAGAATAAGAGCAAATCTTAGATACTAATTACTAGACTGCAGCTAGAAATGATGTAAACCTAGGATGCAAATACCGCCAACCGCCGAAACATCTATTCTAAGAACAATGGACGCCTGATGTACCCATTACAACAGACACTATCAGGAGCCGCCAGTAGAGCTACAACCATGAAAGACAGTGTGACTTCTGGGGAAGTAACCAGAGACTCTCTGATGANTACAACCAGGGTGTTGTGGTTTGATAGGATTCCCTCTTTAATTGCTTGTTACTTTTATTTATTATTCTTATTATTTTTAAACTGCATTGTTGGTTAGGGGCTTGTAAGTAAGCATTTCACTGTTGTATTCGCCGCATGTGACTAATAAAATGTGATTCGATTTTGATTCCCTGCCATCGTGAGTCCCGTGGTCTGTTGACAAGATGGATCTCCCCTGAGGGTGGGCTCTACATCACCATACATCATCCTCTCAAGTCCAATGTGAGTCCCAAATGGCACCCTAATCCCTATCCATGTTTTCCCCAGAGCCTCTGGTCTAAAGTAGTGCTCAACGTAGTGAACATGATGCCATTTAGGACGCAAGCACCTTACATCACCCTCTCAAGTCCATATATCCTCTTAACGATGTGATGTAATGTCCCACTGATCCGTTCAGGTATTGTCTCTGGTCTTTCTCAGGTTGTTACTGCATGGAGATCCGTCGTGTTCTGATATGGATTCCTCTCATCTCCCTGTGTCAGGCTGTTGTGGTTCAACAGACACTTAGTAAACATTTCATGGCAAAAGCTACTGTCATGACGTGGCCCTATCTGGGTGTAAATTGTGGCTTCCCCCTCTCTCTCTCTCTCTCTCTCCTACACCCACGTTCTGTTATCTCAAGCCATAAATTCCTGGTGGAGACTCTCTAACCCTGGTCATGCAGAGAGAGAGACCACAGAGTGAACAAAGGATTTCACTTGGCCGAACTCCTAAATCACCAAAAATGGGAGAATTAAACAATATGTCCACTTTTGAGAATGTGGGAAGGGTCTGTGGACACTTAAGGGATGGGTATGACGAGTGTGTTTCATTTGGTGACCTTATGGAGGACAGGAAACACACACAACTATATATCTGAATGTGTACATTTCTCAATGATGGGGTTTGCATCTATTTCTTGTATAAAATGTGAGTAAAGATGAAACTATTTGTGAAATGATGTGATGTTTAACTAGAGAATTGTATTCCCTGTCAAGTTAAACTAGTCAGTGGCCATGACCCCTTGAGCACAGACATGATCTGGAGTCATGGAACCGCCCGTATCTATTGTTACGAATAAAACAAATTCACATTAGACCACGCAAACCTCGATGTATGCTAAGGTTGCAATGGTTGTTGAATATTGGCTACAGGGCTGGAGTATTGGCTACATGGCTGGAAGTGGTTTTAAACTCTGAGACTATCGATCCCTACCGAATAAGAGCAAATCTTAGATACTAATTACTAGACTGCAGCTAGAAATGATGTAAACCTAGGATACAAATACCGACAACCGCCGAAACATCTATTCTAAGAACAATGGACGCCTGACGTACCCATTACAACAGACACTATCAGGAGCCGCCAGTAGAGCTACAACCATGAAAGACAGTGTGACTTCTGGGGAAGTAACCAGAGACTCTCTGATGAACTGAGTCTCCAGCAGATGGACTGACGATTCCAACAGAGAAGACAACAACGACATAAGAGCGTAAATATATTGATTGCAATTATTCCCGAATGAGCGAGCGTTTATGTGCAAAGGATTTGCATTTCAATTAATATAATTATCCACTGTGTGTAGTGATACATTTTGTCTTTCCCGCTCCTTTATTGGTCCACACCCCCTTTCCTTTGTATACCAAGCTGTTATATCGGTTTCGCCCACTAGGGGACCTTCCCTATCATTGTTAGTAACCAATATCTACTGTTTGTTTGTGCATTTCTGTGATTAGTTAGTTAGTTAGTAAATAAATAAATGATTAAGCCAATTGGTGTACGGAAGATTCATGGTTTAGGCCGGGTTCGTGCAGATAACCAACAATTTACGACGTTCAGATGAGACTGACGAAGGTAATCATAATAATTCATTAATAGAAGACTAATTGATCAGATTAGGAAATATCTGAAGAGTTCTATTCGGAAAATTATAACTTTGTAATCTGAACATTTTCCGTGGTGCCCCCGACTTCCTAGCTAATTAAATTTACAGGATTAGTAATTACATAATGATAATTAGAGAATTGATTTGATAAAATAA
This sequence comes from Salvelinus sp. IW2-2015, assembly GCF_002910315.2. Classification (NCBI taxonomy): domain Eukaryota; kingdom Metazoa; phylum Chordata; class Actinopteri; order Salmoniformes; family Salmonidae; genus Salvelinus; species Salvelinus sp. IW2-2015. The sequence continues at coordinate 55,312 of NW_019945182.1, forward strand.
CAGTCTTCACATTTAATAATAAGAAAGACACTACAACTACATCAAGCAATCATATCTGGGCTTGAGTCCCAAATGGCACCCTTTCCCCTATATAGTGCAGGTAGCCAGGCGGTTAAGAGAGTTACCGAAAGGGCGCTGGTTCGAATCCCTGAGCCAACTTGGTGAAGAAAACAAAATGTCTGTGCCCTTGAGCAAGGCACTTGACCCTAATTGCTCCTGTAAGTTGCTCTGGATAAGAGTGTCTGCTAAATTACCTAAATGTTAAATGTACTTTTGACCAAGGCCCATATGACACTACATAGGGAATAGGGTGCACCCTACTTGGGTCTGACTTATAGGACCTTACATAGGGAATAGCGTCCACCCMACTTGGGTCTGACTTATAGGGCCCTACATAGGGAATAGGGTGCACCCTACCTGGGTCTGACTTATAGGGCCCTACATAGGGAATAGGGTGCACCCTACCTGGGTCTGACTTATAGGGCCCTACATAGGGAATAGGGTGCACTCTACCTGGATCTGACTTATAGGGCCCTACATAGGGAATAGGGTGCACTCTACCTGGGTCTGACTTAATGGTCTCCCTCTGTACCACATCTTATTAGTGGGAATCTGAAGACTTCTCACAGTACCACGTCAAATATGTCACGACCACATGTACAATATGTCAAACAAGTCACCGTCACCCCAAAAAATGAAATGATCCCATTGTAATATGCTGAGAGCTGTGTGAAGTATCCCATTAAATCTCACAGAGACTAACATTAAAATGCGGATTTTTTTTATGGCGAACATAAATTACTGTCTTTCTGATCTGTCTTTTGTGGGAGTAGAATTTGAAGGTGAGCGACTATGATAAATGATGGTTATAAATGTGACATTTTTTAGCTTAGGAAGCTAAAGGTCAGGCTGAAATTCCAACCAGGCCTCAGGGCAATTAGTAGGATTTGGTATGTATATCTGTTTCTCTCAATTTACTATGGTACAGTGGATTACATTAGGTTTGGTTACATAATGAATGTAATAGTGGTCGTACAATATCATACGAATTAGATGATATAACTTATCATACATCTTGGAGGACATATAGTGTTATACGTCTTTCTCTGAGACCAGGCTGCTTGTTGAGTCATAACAACATTGGTTGGTGGAGAGCTGCAGAGATGTGTGTCCTTCTGGAAGGTTCTCCCCTCTACACAGAGGAACTCTAGAGCTCTGTCAGAGTGACCACTGGGTTCTTGGTCATAGGCTACCTGGGGTGGCAGGTAGCCTAGTGGTTAGAGCGTTGGGCCAGGAACCAAAAGGTTGCTGGATCAAATTCCCAAGCTGACAAAGTAAAAATCTGTTCTACCCCTGAACAAGGTACAGTAGTTAGCTGACTGTTCCCTGGTAGGCTGTCAATGGAAATAATAATTTGTTCTTAACTGACTTGCCTAGATAAATGAAAAACACACACAAAAAAAAATATATATATAATGATATAATCTCCCTGACCAAGGCCCTTCTCCCCCAACTGCTCAGTTTGGCCAGGCGGACAGCTCTTTGTGGTTCCAAACTTATTCCATTGAAGAATGTTGGACGTCACTGTATCCTTCCAGACCTTCAATGCTGCAGATATTTTTTTGTACCCTACCTCAGATCTGTGTCTCGACACAATCCTGTCCCGGAGCTTTACGGACAATTCCTTCGACCTCATGGCTTGGTTTTTGCTTTGACATGCACTGTCAACTGTGGACCTTATATAGACAGGTGTGTGGCTTTCCAAATCATGTCCAATCAATTGAATTTACCACAGGTGGACTCCAAGTTGTAGAAACATCTCAAGGATGATCAATGGAAACAGGATGCACCTGAGCTCAATGTCGAGTCTCTTGGAAGAGGGTCTGAATACTTATGTAAATAAGGTATTTCTGTTTTTTCATTTAATACATTTGCACACAACAAATACAAACCTGTTTTTGCTTTGTCATTATGTGGTATTGCTGAGATTTAAAACAAAAAATCAATTTAAGAATAAGGCTGTAACGTAATAAAATGTGGGGAAAAAATCAAGGGTCTGAATACATTCCAAAGGTCCTGTAGTACACTACACGGACCCTGGTCTAAAATAGTGCACTATATAGGGAATAGGGCTCTGGTCTAAAGTAGCGCACTATATAGGGAATAGGGCTCTGGTCTAAAGTAGTGCACTATGTAGGGAATAGGGCTCTGGTCTAAAGTAGTGCACTATGTAGCGGAATACGGCCTCTGGTTCTAAAGTAGCTTGCCACTATGTATGGGAATTAGGGCTCTTGGTCTAAGAGCAGCCTGCACTACTGGTTAGGGGAATAGGGCTCTGTCTAAAAATAGTGCACGTATGTAGGGAAATAGGGACCTCTGGTCTGAAAATAGGCGCCACTATGGTACTGGGAATAGGGCTCTGGTCTAAAGGTATGCCTTTAAGGCCCTGTCACAGAGTGTATTTAGGGAATAGGGGCCTTCTGGTCTAAAGTAGTTGCCACTATATAGGGGAATAGGGCTCTGGTCTAAAGTAGTGCACTATAGCTATGGGAATAGGGCGCTCTTGGTCAACAGTAGTGCACTTATTAGGGGGAATAGGGCCTGGTCTAAAATAGTGCTCTATTTAGGGAATAGGCTCTGGTCTAAAAGTATGTGCACTATGTAGGGAATAGGGCTCTGGTCTAAAGTAGTGCACTATATAGGCAATAGGGCTCTGTCTAAGTGTAGTGCACTAATCTCTCTC
>NW_019945182.1:61717-71350 GCF_002910315.2 Salvelinus sp. IW2-2015
CCCATTACAACAGACACTATCAGGAGCCGCCAGTAGAGCTACAACCATGAAAGACAGTGTGACTTCTGGGGAAGTAACCAGAGACTCTCTGATGATGAACTGAGTCTCCAGCAGATGGACTGACGATTCCAACAGAGAAGACAACAACGACACACGAGCGTAAATATATTGATTGCAATTATTCCCGAATGAGCGAGCGTTTATGTGCAAAGGATTAGCATTTCAATTAATATAATTATCCACTGTGTGTAGTGATACATTTTGTCTTTCCCGCTCCTTTATTGGTCCACACCCCCTTTCCTTTGTCTACCAAGCTGTCATATCGGTTTCGCCCACTAGGGGACCTTCCCTATCATTGTTAGTAACCAATATCTACTGTTTGTTTGTGCATTTCTGTGATTATTTAGTTAGTTAGTAAATAAATGATTAAGCCAATTGGTGTACAGAAGATTCATGGTTTAGGCCGGGTTCGCGCAGATAACCAACACTTTACGACGTTCAGATGAGACTGACGAAGGTAATAATAATAATTCATTAATAGAAGACTAATTGATCAGATTAGGAAATATCTGAAGAGTTCTATTTGGAAAATTATAACTTTGTAATCTGAACATTTTCCGTGGTGCCCCCGACCTCCTAGCTAATTAAATTTACACGATTAGTAATTACGTAATGATAATTAGAGAATTGATTTGATAAGATAACAGTCTTCACATTTTAATGATACGAAAGACACTACAACTACATCAAGCCATCATATCTGGGCTTGAGTCCCAAATGGCACCCTTTCCCCTATATAGTGCAGGTAGCCAGGCGGTTAAGAGGGTTACTGAAAGGGCCCTGGTTCGAATCCCTGAGCCAACTAGGTGAAGGAAACAAAATGTCTGTGCCCTTGAGCAAGGCACTTAACCCTAATTGCTCCTGTAAGTTGCTCTGGATAGGAGTGTCTGCTAAATGACCTAAATGTTAAATGTACTTTTGACCAAGGCCCATGTGGCACTACATAGGGAATAAGGTGCACCCTACTTGGGTCTGACTTATAGGACCTTACATAGGGAATAGGGTGCCCCCTTCTTGGGTCTGACTTATAGGGCCCTATATAGGGACTAGGGTGCACCCTTCCTGGATCTGACTTATAGGGCCCTACATAGGGAATAGAGTGCACCCTACCTGGGTCTGACTTATAGAGACCTACATAGGGAATAGGGTGCACCCTACCTAGGTCTGACTTATAGGGCCCTACATAGGGAATAGGGTGCACCCTACCTGGGTCTGACTTATAGGGNAGGGCCCTACATAGGGAATAGGGTGCACCCTACCTGGGTCTGACTTATAGGACCTTACATAGGGAATAGGGTGCACCCTACCTGGGTCTGACTTAATGGTCTCCCTCTGTACCACATCTTATTAGTGGAAATCTGAAGACTTCACACAGTACCACGTCAAATATGTCACGACCACATGTACAATATGTCAAACAAGTCACCGTCACCCCAAAAAATGAAATGATCCCATTGTAATATGCTGAGAGCTGTGTGAAGTATCCCATTAAATCTCACAGAGACTAACATTAAAATGCGGATTTTTTTTATGGCGAACATAAATTACTGTCTTTCTGATCTGTCTTTTGTGGGAGTAGAACTTGAAGGTGAGCGACTATGATAAATGACYGTTATAAATGTGACATTTTGTAGCTTAGGAAGCTAAAGGTCAGGCTGAAATTCCAACCGGGCCTCAGGGCAATTAGTAGGATTTGGTATGTACATCTGTTTCTCTCATTTTACTATGGTACAGTGTATTACATTAGGTTTGGTTACATAATGAATGTAATAGTGGTCGTACAATACCATACGAATTAGATGATATAACTTATCATACATCTTGGAGGACATATAGTGGTATACGTCTTTCTCTGAGACCAGGCTGCTTGTTGCGTCATAACGACATTGGTTGGTGGAGAGCTGCAGAGATGTGTGTCCTTCTGGAAGGTTCTCCCATCTACACAGAGGAACTCTAGAGCTCTGTCAGAGTGACCATTGGGTTCTTGGTCATAGGCTACCTGGGGTGGCAGGTAGCCTAGTGGTTAGAGCGTTGGGCCAGGAACCAAAAGGTTGCTGGATTAAATTCCCAAACTGACAAGGTAAAAATCTGTTGTTCTACCCCTGAACAAGGTAGTTAGCTGATTGTACAGCTGTCAATGGAAATAAGAATTTGTTTTTAACTGACTTGCCTAGTTAAATGAAAAACACACACAAAAAAATATATATAATGATATAATCTCCCTGACCAAGGCCCTTCTCCCCCAACTGCTCAGTTTGGCCAGGCGGACAGCTCTTTGTGGTTCCAAACTTCTGCCATTTAAGAATGTTGGACGTCACAGTGTTCTTGGGGACCTTCAATGCTGCAGATATTTTTTTGTACCCTTCCTCAGATCTGTGTCTCGACACAATCCTGTCCCGGAGCTTTACAGACAATTCCTTCGACCTCATGGCTTGGTTTTTGCTTTGACATGCACTGTCAACTGTGGAACCTTATATAGACAGGGGTGTGGCTTTCCAAATCACGTCAAATCCATTGAATTTACCTCAGGTGGACTCCAATCAAGTTGTAGAAACATCTCAAGGATGATCAATGGAAACAGGATGCACCAATGTCGAGTCTCTTGGWAGAGGGTCTGAATACTTATGTAAATAAGGTATTTCTGGTTTTTCATTTAATACATTTGCACACAACAAATACAAACCTGTTTTTGCTTTGTCATTATGTGGTTTTGCTGAGATTAAAAAAAAAAAATCAATTTAAGAATAAGGCTGTAACGTAATAAAATGTGGGGAAAAAATCAAGGGAATACATTCCAAAGGTCCTGTAGTACATTACACGGACCCTGGTCTAAAGTAGTGCACTATATAGGGAATAGGACCCTGGTCTAAAGTAGTGCACTATGTAGGGAATAGGACCCTGGTCTAAAGTAGTGCACTATGTAGGGAATAGGACCCTGGTCTAAAGTAGTGCACTATATAGGGAATAGGGTGCCATTTGGAATGCTCCCATGATGTACACAGTAGACAATGCTGTCAGGTCCTCCATCCTGGGTGGTCTACTATTCAAATCCTCATCCTGGGTGGTCCACTATCAAATCCTCCATCCTGGGTGGTCCACTATCAAATCCTCCATCCTGGTGTCCACTATCAGGATTCCTCCATTCCTGGGTGGTCACTATCAGAAATCCTCCATCCTGGTGGTCCACTATCAGAATCCTCCTCCTGGGTGGTCCACTATTCAAATCCTCCATCCTGGGTGGTCCACTATCAGATCCTCCATCCTGGGGGTCCACTATCAGATCCTCCATCCTGGGTGGTCCACTATCAGAACCTCCATCCTGAGTGTCCACTATCAGACTCCATCTGGTGTCCACTATCAGCTACCAGATCCTCCTCCCTGGGTGGTCCACTATCAGCCTCCGTCCTGGCGTCCACTATCAGGATCCTGCCATCCTGGTGGTCCACGACAGCTGGTCAGAGTCCCCATCCTGTGGTGGTCCACTTGATAGACAGCCTCTGACCCCCAGCTCTAGAGGTGCCTACTAGCAGTCCACACACAGCCATCTAACATTAAGATGGCTTCACCGAACACACACACAGATTTAACATTAAGATGGCTTCCCGAACACACACAGCCATTAACATTACAGATGGCTTCCCGAACACACCACAGCCATTAAACATTAAGATGGCTTCGCCGAAACACACACAGCCATTAACATTAAGATGGCTTTCCCGAACACACACAGCCATTAACATAAGATGGCTTCCCGAACACACACACTAAGACCATTAACACTTAAGATGGCTTGCCGAACACACACAGCCATTAACATTAAGATGGCTTCCCAACACACCACAGCCCATTAACATTAAGAAGGCTTCCCGAACACACACAGCCATTAACATTAAGATGGCTTCCCGAAACAACACACAGCATTAACATTAAAGATGGCTTCCCAACACACACAGCCAAACATTAAGATGGCTTCCCGAACACACAACAGCCATTAACATTAAGATGGCTTCCCCAACACACACACAGCCATTAACATTAAGAGGCCTTCCCAAAACCACACACCAGCCATTAGGAATCAGATCGACCTCTCAAACCATAAGCTAGGCTAGATAAGCCAAGTCCCTATAACAGAGTAGCTGTCTACTAACCACTTCCCTATAACAGAGTAGCTGTCTACTACGTCCCTATAACAGGTAGCTGTCTACTACCGGTCCCATATAACAGAGTAGCTGTCTACACGGTCCATATAACAGAGTAGCTGTCTACTACCGTCCCTTATAACAAGTAGCTGTCTACTACCAGTCCCTTTCCCAACAATATACACCAGCAGCTTCCTGTATGACCAATATCACCAGGATGTACCACCTACTACTGTAACACTGTCCTGTCTCCTGCTGTTTGGACCACGCTGTCCAATGACAAATCACTCCCCTGTATGGAGAGAATACATTCAATCCAATCTACATGTAGTGATGTGGAGCCCCCAGATGTCTGACAACAACCGAGTCCCAGGAGGTCAGGAGGTGGACTCTACAACAGGAGCTACGAGGACCAAAGTAATTGAAATGGCAGTTCACAATGAAATGAAACCTGTTCTCCTCTGTTGTACTCTGTCTATATTGCTAGGCCAATGTGGTGTTGTTGCCTAGAGAGAGGGAGCGAGAGAGAGAACGAGAACGAGAGAGGAGAGAGAATAAGAGAGAGAAAGGACATAGGAGAGAGAGGGAATAAGAGCGAGAGAGGACATAGAGAGACGGAGGGGAAGAGAGAGAGAGAGAGAGACAGAGACCGAGAGAGATGGAGGGGAAGACAGAGAGGGAGAGAGAGACAGAGAGAGAGAGAGAGACTGAGACAGATGGAGGGGAAGAGAGAGAGAGATACAGAGAGAGAACAGAGAGAGGAAAGCGAGGGAATGAGAGAGAGAGAGAGAGAGCGCTCCGGTGGGATCACATCAGGGCCAGAAGAGATAACTCCCTATTTTAATATATGTGGTGATTTGATGTAATATATATTTATGAAGCCTTCTGCACCTTGACAGCTTGGTTTGAGAAGAGCAGCTGCTCAGWTGGTMGAGGAATAGYGGTTTTWYCAGGCAAACACTTTCAGGARGGGAGCTACTTCCAGAGGCGACCAGGTCAGAGAGAGAACTCGGGAATGAGTCTCAAATGMCACCCTGCTACCTATTCAGTGCKCTACTTCTGACCAAAAAYGAAGTGTACTATGTAGGGAAAGGTGTACCATTTGGGACTCTGTTTTGGTCTCTTGCCCAATCTACAGGTGCTTCACTAATCCCCGCAGAGCTGGAGACGGGCGCTAACTTGGCTAGCTTGCCAAGAGTCAAAATGTAAATGAAGTTTGAGACGGAGAGCTAGAGGGCTTTCACTGGACAAATGTTATCTTGCAGGCGAGTGCAGGAGGAAACTACACATTTCTGATTTATATTGCTTTTTTGAGCAACCCGCTTCCTGGTTGACGGCACGGCTCACGGCGTCGTAGAAGACGGAGCGTCACAAATCACCGATACCTCAAGTCAGTGGTCAATAATAATCAACATACACTAGGCTCCATTACCGAGATAATTATGTATTTAAGATCATGTTACTCAATTGATTTTACACCATTGGAATGTTGAGAATAAATTGTTCTGTTTAGGTTTATAAACACATAGGTAACAATGCAGTATTTTCTACTTCTGGTGATGAGACAGCTGAGGAGGAGGATGAGGAGGAGGAGTGGCATGATAGCAGTAGAAAGGTCAGGATGGTGAGGAGGAGGAGAAGGAGGAAGAGGACAGTAGTAGTGAATATTTGATGCCACTTCCAGCTCTTTGTGAGTTCATTAGCTCCAACTAACCAGGCTACGTTTCATCTATTAATCTGCCTTGTCTCTGAGATCTCTGCTACAACGGGGTTCCATGTGGCAACATGGATAACACATGCTAGTTACAGGGATATACATGCTAGTTAGTTACATGGATGTTACATGCTAGTTACAGGGATATACATGCTAGTTAGTTACATGGATAACACATGCTAGTTACAGGGATATACATGCTAGTTAGTTACATGGATGTTACATGCTAGTTACAGGGATAACACATGTTAGTTACATGGATGTTACATGCTAGTTACAGGGATAATACATACTAGTTACATGGATAATACATACTAGTTACAGGGATAATACATGCTAGTTACAGGAATAATACATCTAGTTACAGGGATAATACCTGCTAGTTACAGGGATAATACCTGCTAGTTACATGATAGATACATGGATAATACATACTAGTTACAGGGATAATACATACTAGTTACATGGATAATACATATAGTTTACAGGGATAATACATGCTAGTTACAGGGATAATAATGCTAGTTACAGATAATACCTGCTAGTTACAGGGATAATACCTGCTAGTTACATGCTAGTTACATGGATAATACATACTAGTTACAGGGATAATACATGCTAGTTACAGGGATAATACATGCTAGTTACAGGGATAACACATGCTAGTTACAGGGATAACACATGCTAGTTACAGGGATAACACATGCTAGTTACAGGGATAACGCATGCTAGTTACATGAATAACACACGCTAGTTACAGGGATAATACATGCTAGTTACATGCTAGTTACATCGATAATACACCTAGTTACAGGGTATACATGCTAGTTTACAGGATAATACATGCTAGTTACAGGGATAATACACGCTAGTTACAGGATAATACACGCTAGTTACAGGGATAATAGCAGTGATAGTTACAGGGAATAATACATGCTAGTTACAGGGATAATACATGCTAGTACAGGATAATACAAGCTAGTTACAGGGATATACAGGAGTTACAGGGATAATACATGCTAGTTACAGGGATATACGCGTTAGTTAACATGGATGTTACAAGCTAGTTACAGGATGATACATGCTAGTCAGGGATGTTACATGCTAGTTACAGGGATAATACATGCTCGTTACAGCAAAATGGAAGAACATGAAAGAAGACATACTGTATCTTTTTGCATACGTTTGTAGTACAGTATTTCTGCTGATGTAATTCATGTATTGGCCAACAAATGTTATTGCAGAAATTAGGAAATACATTGGGTTAGTGGTACGGACTATTGCAATATTTCATTGAGTCGTCCATTGGACGCTGTCCTGCCCTGAAGCAGTTCCCAGGAAGTCAGAACAGCAGCTCTCACTTATTCACACAGATCTGGAGCGGAGCCACCAAGTCATTTTCTGTGGTGTACGTCTGGACAAATAACACGCCTGTGGATACCTGGGAGACGGATGGAGACGGACGGAGAAACGGGAGAGAGTTGGACAGAGGGGAGAGGGGCAGAGAAAGAGAGAAATATAGACGATGTGTTGTAGCTATCTAGCGAGCGAGAGGAAATGTCTGTCTAAATACACAGCGAGGGAAACAATCTCTATTCATTTCAAATAAGCACTGTGAAAACACGCTGTACATACCTGTTATTTGATTGCATGGATAAGCCTATATTATTACGGAGTAGCCTGTGGATGTAGTATTAATAAGAAATGAAGATTTTTATTTCCCTATTCTATCTCGATAACATTCTGTCATAATGCTGGGCTGGAAAACAGTCCTGTATTTCCCAGTGGATTAGACTAGGTTTTACATTATTGCCAATCCTCCACCTTTCGCCGTGTGTTTTGTGGGAAAATGTAAAACCTTGGTAGCAGGGAAGTAGTAATCTGAGAACTATCACTGTAGTAATCTGAGGAATATCCTGTTAGTAATCTGAGAACTCATGTAGTAATCTGAGGAACTGTCATTGTAGTAATCTGAGAACTGTCATTGTAGTAATCTGAGAACTGTCAGTAGTAATCTGAGGAACTATCCTGTTTAGTAACTGAGGAACTAATTGTAGTAATCTGAGGAACTATCGCCATAGTAATCTGAGGAACTATCACTGTAGTAATCTGAGGAACTATCGCCGTAGTAATCTGGGAATATCGCCATAGTAATCTGAGGAACTATCACCGTAGTAACTGAAACTATCGCATAGTATCTGAGGAACTATCGCCGTAGTAATCTGAGGAACTATCGCCATAGTAATCTGAGGAACACTATCGCCGTAGTAATCTGAGGAACTATCGCCATAGTAATCTGAGGAACTATCGCCATAGTATCTGAGGATACTAATCGCCGGTAGTTAATCTGAGGAACTATCGCCGTAGTAATCTGAGGAACTATCGCCGTAGTAATCTGAGGAACTATCGCCATAGTAAATCTGAGGAATCTAGCCGTAGTAATCTGAGGAACTATCACCGTAGTAATCTGAGGAACTATCATTGTAGTAATCTGAGGAACTATCGCCGTAGTAATCTGAGGAACTATCATTGTAGTAATCTGAGATCTATCGCCGTAGTAATCTGAGGAACTATTCATTGTAGTAATCTGAGGATCTATCGCCGTAGTAATCTGAGGAACTGTTAGCGATCATGAAATACAATAAGGTCATACAATGGCTTGCGAAAGTATTCACCCCTTGGCATTTTTCCTATTTTGTTGCCTTACAACCTACACAACATGCCTCCACTTTGAAGATGCAAAAATATTTTTTATTGTGAAACAAACAAGTTACAAAAAACTGAAAACTTGAGCGTGCATAACTATTCACCCCAAAAAGTAAATACTTTGTAGAGCCACCATTTGCAGCAATTACAGCTACAAGTCTCTTGGGTATGTCTCTATAAACTTGGCACATCTAGCCACTGGGAGTTTTGCCCATTCTTCAAGGCAAAACTGCTCCAGCTCCTTCAAGTTGGATGGGTTCCACTGGTGTACAGCAATCTTTACGTTCATGCCACAGATTCTCAATTGGATTGAGGTCTGGGCTTTGACTAGGCATTCCAAGACATTTAAATGTTTTCCCCTTAAACCACTCGCAGTGTTGCTTTAGCAGTATGCTTAGGGTCATTGTCCTGCTGGAAGGTGATCCTCCGTCCCAGTCTTAAATATCTGGAAGACTGAAACAGGTTTCCCTCAAGAATTTCCCTGTATTTAGCGCCATCCATCCATTCCTTCAATTCTGACCAGTTTCCGTCCCTGCCAATGAAAAACATCCCACACAGTGAAGCGTGGTAATAGTATCATGTTGTGGGGATGTTTTTCCTCAGCAAGGACTGGGAAACTGGTCAGAATTGAAGGGATGGTGTTCTCTGGGGGATGAGAGTGTTGGGTTTGCGCCAGACATAGAGTTTTACTTGATGGCTATGGAGCTAACATTTTAGTCTCATCTGACCAGAGTACTTTCTTCCATATGTTTGGGGAGTCCCCCACAACGCCTGCTTATTTTTTTCCTATAAACAATTTTTTTTTTCCTGGCCAGTCTTCCGTAAAGCCCAGCTTCTGTGGAGTGTACTGCTTAAAGTGATCCTATGGACAGATACCCAATCTCCGCTGTGGAGCTTTGCAGCTCCTTCAGGGTTATCTTTGGTCTCTTTGTTGCTTCGGAAATGCCCTCCTGCCTGGTCTGTGAGTTTTGGTGGGCGGCCTTTCTCTGGCAGGTTGGTTGTGGTCCCATTTTC
>NW_019945183.1:0-9329 GCF_002910315.2 Salvelinus sp. IW2-2015
ACCTCCATCTTCCATGTTGTTGTAGCCACTATAGGATCCATGTTAGTATCCACTGTGACTGCCAGCTAGCCTTAGCCAGCCTTAGCCAATGTCATTGTTGCTATAGTAAGATGTCATACAGACATCTCTTTGGCAGAGGACACTGATGCACCAACATGGGTTTAGCTTTTATGTATTCATTAGTTATAGACCTGTATGTATAAATGACTATGTCCTCCTTTGGAGAGCATTTAAAGGACTAATGCAGCCGTTTTTATCTAATATCAAATCATTTCTGGGTTACAATTCAGACCTTACTGTGATTTTGACCATTTTTAAATGAAAACAAATAAGTAACGACAGCATTTGCTTACCAAACTGTATGTTTTCCACACTGTTCTATTTAGAAATTGGCAAGACAAACTCACAACCACAACCAACCATAGACATATAATCCATAGATGGTAGTTCATATTCAAGTCAAGACTGCCAGCCATTGCTAGTGTACCCATGAGTTTAACAGTCAAATTGACAGGGTCAGAGGTCACAAAACCCTTCTATGGATTAAGTCTATGGCCAAACACAACAAGCTGTTCCACACATAGAATAAGGACGATAAGCACCTCAAAGACGGCATTAATGACAAGTAATCAAAAAAGACAGCACTTCTAAAAGGCTACTTCACAACATAGTCTGATGAATTTGAAAGATCCATTTCTTTCATTTTGATTCTTCACAAATGAAAATGTGGCACTGACTCGCACACGGTTGATTTTTCAGCATTGTCTCAAGAGTTTGCCGTTCGACTAACCATGTGTGACGTGCAACAAGCGCACTACAAGCCTGCTAGAGTTAGTGGCAGCGGGACAAGCAATATCCACTGTCATAGTACGGATGAAGCCTGAGCTGGAATGTGAAGCTAACTGAAGCTTGTTAGCTTTAGAAACCCTGAGTTGAATTTAGCTTGCTTCGTAGTATGCCACTCAGATGTTAAGAATCTAATACTGATTTACAGTCACCTTGGACCCCACAGTACACACCATCTATTCTATGACATCCCCTGTGGTCAGATCAGTTTAGCATGGTGCCTGTTTGCTATAATACGTGTGTGTGTTTCAATGTGTTTAGTAATTGGTAACAGTGTTGATTCATTTAACATTATACCCACATAACCCTCATAGGTATGTGGAGAATGACTGAAATGACTAACAAGTTAGACCTACAGGGCTACTGCATCACATCTCCAACAGTGTCATCTAGTGGGGAGAAAAAAGCATCATCACTGAGTTCATTAGCAGTGCCATTGTCAGAGGAGAAGGCACTTGTCACATGACCTGAAAGGTATTTTCCTCTAAAAAGCCTGGGAAAGTGTGAGACTAGAAACCTCATTATGTGACCTCCATCTGTCCCTCCAGACAGATGTAAAGTAGTAGCTAGGCCCTCCATGTAGACCAAGAGTAACGGAGTGGAGAACAGCAGGTTACCAATAGAATAGATCAGAAAACAGAGGAACTTTAACCTGAAGCATGGAGAGACAGGTCCCTAGGAGAGGTATCATCTGTCGTCCTCCACCAACCAATAGATGTGAGTCTATGACAGATACTCAGAATATTGTCCACATCCTGCCTTTTTATTCTCATCTTGTGACTGAATAGATCTTTGTCCTAATTTTTGTTCTTCTTTCAGTTTTCATCCTGTTTTCTTCATTTCAGGATGTTTTTCACATGTTAGACTTTTGAGTGAAGCTTTTCCCACGGTCACACAGCTAAAAGTTTCTCTCCTTGTGAGTCATTCATGCTTCCTTAGGGCCCCTTCTGACTGAAGCTTTTCCCACAGTCTCCACAGATAAATGGTTTCTCTCCTGTGTGATCAGTTCATGCTTCCTTAGGGTCCCCTTCTGACTGAAGCTTTTCCCACAGTCATCACAGAGAAATGGTTTCTCTCCTGTGTGAGTCAGTTTATGCTTCCTAAGGTTCCCTTTCAAATTGAAGCTTTTCCCACAATCACCACAGAGAAATAATTTCTCTCCTGTGTGATCCGTATATGCCTACTTAAGTCCCCCTTCTGATAGAAGCTTTTCCCACATTCTCCACAGATAAATGGTTTCTCTCCTGTGTGGAGTCAGTTTATGCTTCCTTAGGGTCCACTTCTGATTGAACTTTTCCACAGTCACCACACTTAAATGATTTATCTCCCATGTGAGTCTTGATGTGCTTGGACAGATCCCCTTTGAGTGTGAAGGTCTTGCCACAAACAGGGCTGGTGTAGGGTTTCCCACTGTGACAGAGTCGGACATGGGCCTTTAGTTTACAGGTGGTTGTAGTTTATTTTGCAAAAAGTGACATTCACTGGGCCTCTTAAAGAGAGTCACATGCCTCTGCAGGTCAGCTTTCATTGCAAACATTTCGCCACAGTCACGGCAGCGGTGAGTTTTTCTAGACATGGTGCTGGGTTTGAAACAGTGTTCCACCATTGACTGTTTTGGATCCAATGATGGGCTTGGATCCAATGACGGACTGGAATCCAATGGGTTGGGATCCAATGATGGGCTGCTGTGTCAAGTGCTGCTGGGCCGCTGCTCACGGCTGAGCTTTGGCCTGAGGTTTGTTTTGATTATCTGGAGGGTCACAGGGAATGTAGAGACCCTTAAGGTGGGTCACAGTAACAAAAGGTGTGAGATCCACTTGTTTAGGGTCACTCTCTCTGTTCTCCACAGTCTGTGTTTGGGGAGAAGTGAAGGGCTGAAGTGGGTCCTCCTGATCACATTCACTTTTCACACAGGAGGGAGTGAATTTGAACTCTATGATATCAGCCTCACCCTTGAAGCTGCTCTCCTCCCTGACTGGTCCTGAGTTCCTCCTGCTCCTCTTTAATCTGTGGAAGCTCTGGTTCTCTGCCCAGACTGGGCCTCACTCCTGCTCACAGTGCTGCTGCTCAGGGTAACCTCCTCTTCAGAGACACCGAGAGATAGCTGCAAGGAGTCTGAGGGAAAGAGAGAGGAGCAGAGGTTAGCTTTTAGACATCAGGTTGGGATCAATTCGAAGTTGAAACTAAAATCCTGATTACTACCTAAAATGATTTGATGGTCAGTCCTTGCAGCCATAGCTCGGTCTGTTGAGAGTGGGTTCATTTCTCCAGGCTCATCATCAACTTTTTATCAAAACAGAGGCGGGTAACCCGCTTATTATTGTTTCAATTAAGACTCTAGCGCTAGCTTTAAGTAGATTAATGAAGTAAACAAACATTCCAATTCAATAATTGAACAACTAGAATCTACTATCAATTACTTCTCAATAAACTGAAGATGTACGGTATTAGCAAAGATGGTTTGGTATGAAGAGATGTAGAAACCGCTTCTTAAAAATAAATCCCCGATCCCGCATGTAGGCGATGTCATGGCGACGTTAGCTAGCTAAGCGCATGTGCAGACACACGTCATTGGGTCTAACCAGGGCTACGTTCAGTACATAAAAACGTAATAAAACGTCGCTGTACTGAGCGACCAGTTGAAAAACGGGGATGGGTTGGTTTGTGGGTTCAAAATGTACCGCTGCCCTTTAAATACATCACTCATTGCTTCAAGATACACCGTGGCACACCCACCGAACGGAAGAAACGTATCTCAAAGTCTGTCAAYAACGTACAATAACGTTTTGGGAAAACTTGTCGTTTAGTACAAACCGTTCCGCAACGTAGCAAACGAACTGAACGCACCCCAGGGGAGAACGACTGCACATTGAAGCCATGGAAGTTCAAGGCCAACCACGGTACTGCAGGCATTAGTGAATAGAAAAATGGCGATCTCCATGGTAAATCTTTCTGTAAATAAAAAATGTTTTAAGACAATCATTGTGCCAATAATTGACTTTAATACACCAGATGTGTGTCCTTGAACCAATTGTTTTTAAATCGCACAAACAATAAGTTAAGTAGCCTGCAGTACCTATTTACTCAATGACAGGCAGGAGCTAGCCTGCAACGTCACTTCCTGGAGTAGCTCAAACTGCTCATGTTGTCTCCATGAGACTAAATCTTAAACTACTTKATTTGGCTTCATATGCACTGTTGAGTCTTCACATAGGAATTAATGGTGTCACGTGATCGTCAATTCATATAGATGGGTTGGCTGACGTCGTCACGAAAAGATGTGCGTGCATCGATGTGTCCGGAAGCCATGCTTTGTCAAGATTTTGAAACAGTCAGCTAGCAAAAAATTACAAGAAGCTTGCCATGTGAGGAATCATAGTTGGATCGTTTCAGCTAGTTGTATCTTGTTCTTGATACCAGGTCTTGTTTTGAGTTGTTTTAATTTGTCATGATAATATGGCTAAAATGATCAAGCTAGCTAACCAACAACTGTTACGATGTATGCTGAACATCATGTAAAGTGGTGGTCCCATGTTTCATGAGCTGAAATAAAAGATCCCAGAAATGTCCATACACACAAAAAGCTTTTCTCTCAAATTATTATTATTTCTCCTTTGCCAAGAATCCATCCACCTGACAGGTGTGGCATATCAAGAAGCAAAAAACACAATTACACAGGTGCACCTTGTGCTGGGGACATAAAAGGTCACACAACACAAAGCCACAGATGACACGTTTTGAGTGAACGTGCAATTGTTAGGTAAAGGCTTGTAAGCATTTCACTGTAAGGTCTGCACCTGTTGTATTTGTTAGTAAAGGCTTGTAAGCATTTCACTAAGGTCTACACCTGTTTGTATTTGTTAGGTAAAGGCTTGTAAGCATTTCACTGTAAGGTCTGCACCTGTTGTATTTGGCGCATGTGACAAATAACATTTGATTTGAATTGACATGCTGACTGCAGGAATGTCCACCAGAGTTATTGCCAGATAATTGAACATTCAATTCCCTACCATAAACTGCCTGCAAAGGTGTTTTAGAGAATTTGGCATTACATCCAACGAGACTAAAAACCGCAGACCACATGTAACCCTGCCAGCCCAGGACCTCCACATCCGGTTTCCTCACCAGAGGGATTGTCTGAGACCAGCCACCGGATCGCTGATGAAACTGAGGAGTGTTTCTGTCTGTAATGAAGCCCTTTGTGGGGAGAAACTAATTCCGATTGGCTGGGCCTGGGTCCCAAGTGGGTGGGGCTATGCCCTCCCAGGCCCACCCATGGCTGCACCGCTGCCCAGTTGTGAAATCCATAGATTAGGCCTAATGAATTTATTTAAATTGACTGATATCCTTATATGAACTGTAACTCAGTGAAATTGCTGCATGTTGCATTTATATTTTTGTTCAGTATAAAGTTGAAGTCGGAAGTTTTACATACATCTTAGCCAAATACATTTAAACTCAGTTTTTCACAATTCCTGACATTTAATCCCAGTAAAAAAATCCCTGTTTTAGGTCAGTTAGGATCACCACTATTTTAAGAATGTGAAATGTCAGAATAATAGTAGAGAGAATGATTTATTTCAGTTTTTATTTCTTTCATCACATTCCCAGTGGGTCAGAAGTTTACATACTCTCAATTAGTATTTGGTAGCATTGCCTTTAAATTGTTTAACTTGGGTCAAATGTTTTAGGGTAGCCTTCCACAAGCTTCCCTTAATAAGTTGGGTGAATTTTGGCCCATTCCTCCTAACAGAGCTGGTGTAACTGAGTCAGGTTTGTAGCCTCCTTGCTCGCACACGCTTTTTCAGTTCTGCCCACAAATTTTCTATTAGGATTGAGGTCAGGGCAGTGTGATGCCACTCCAATACCTTGACTTTGTTGTCCTTAAGCCATTTTGCCACAACTTTGGAACTTTGTCCTGTCTCATGATGCCATCTATTTTGTGAAGTGCACCAATCCCTCCTGCAGCAAAGCACCCCCCCAACATGATGCTGCCCCCCGTGCTTCACGGTTGGGATGGTGTTCTTGGCTTGCAAGCCTCCCCCTTTTTCCTCCAAACATAAATGATGGTCATTATGGCCAAATAGTTATATTTTTGTTTCATCAGACCAGAGGACATTTCTCAAAAAAGTACGATCTTAGTCCCCATATGCAGTTGCAATCCGTAATCTGGCTTTTATATGGCGGCTTTGGAGCAGTGGCTTCTTCCTTGCTGAGCGGCTTTTCAGGGTATGTCGATATAGGACTCGTTTTACTGTGGATAAAGATACTTTTGTACCTATATCTTTTGTACTTTCCTCCAGCATCTTCACAAGGTCCATTGCTGTTGTTCTGGGATTGATTTACACTTTTTGCACCAAAGTAATTCATCTCTAGGAGACAGAACGTGTCTCCTTCCTGACGGTATTTACATTTTAGTCATTTAGCAGACGCTCTTATCCAGAGCTAGGTATGACGCTGCATGGTCCCATGGTGTTTATACTTGCGTACTATTGTTTGTACAGATGAATGTGGTACCTTCAGGCATTTGGAAACTGCTCCCAAGGATGAACCAGACTGTGGGAGGACTACAATTTTTTTTCTGAGGTCTTGGCTGATTTCTTTTGACTTTACTATTTGTCAAGCAAAGAGGCACTGAGTTGGAAGGTAGGCCTTGAAATACATCCACAGGTACACCTCCAATTGACTCAAATTATGTCCATTAGGCCTATCAGAAGCTTCTAAAGCCATGACATTTCTGGAATTTTCCAAGCTGTTTACAGGCACAGTCAATGTAGTGTATATAACTTCTGACCCGCTGGAATTGTGATACAGTGATTTATAAGTGAAATAATCTGTCTGTAAACAATTGTTGGAAAAATTACTTGTGTCATGCACAAATAGATGTCTAACCGACTTGCCAAAACTATAGTTTGTTAACAAGAAATGTGTGGAGTGGTTGAAAAACGAGTTTTAATGACTCCAACCTAAGTGTATGTAAACTTCCGACTTCAACTGTAGGTTGTGCCTTTAGAAATTCACTTCTCAAACCTGGCCTGGTCTGCGGTTTCCACTAATTGCCACAGTTGAAATTGGCTATATTGTAAAAATGTATGCAAACAAAAATCTGCCTAATTTAAGTTAGGTTTAAAATCCCATTTTAATCAGAAAAATTGTATAAATGGGCGGGGTTTATGACTTTGTGGCTGTGGTAACAAGTGACGACACTGGGCCTCATTTATAAACATGCAGACACACAAAATCTGCCCCAAAAAGAGTGTGCCAGTTTACGCAAAAGTTGGCATTTATAAAAACTGAACTTGACATGAGAATGTGCTTATCGTCCCACACATTTTAGAACATGCATATGCACCGTTTCGAGTGGTTTAAGTATTACAATTATTGTAAAAGTAGCCTAGTGTAGCCTGGAAGTGGTGTTGAAGAACCAGTATGAGGCACTGTTTCCTCTGGTTAAAAAACTACATATCCCAGGGCAGTGATTGAGGACCTTGTCCTGTGTAGGGTGCAGTCTTTCAGCTGGGATGTTAAATTGGTGTCCTGACTCTTAGGTCACTAAAGATCCCATGACACTTATCATAGAGTAGGGGTGTCAATTCTTGGCTAAAAGCCACAATCTGGCAACCTAATCATCTACAGCTTCCCATTGGCTCATTCATCTCCTCTGTAACTATTCCCAGGTTTTGCTGTAAACGCGAATTGTGTTTTCAGTTAATTTACCTGGTGATGGCACTTATTCAAAATAATAACATGATTCTCTGTTAGTGGAGATCATTTTTTTTCTTCATCTTTCCATTGTAATAGTGTATTTTTTAATTTAACCTTTATTTAACTAGGCAAGTCATTTAAGAACAAATTCTTATTTACAATGATGGCCTACTCCGGCCAAACCCGGGCGACGCTGGGCCAGTTATGCGCCGCCCGATGGGACTCCCAATCACSGCCGGATGTGATACAGCCTGGAAATAAATTAGGCATCTATTTACTATTTTATTTCCATGATCATTGCAGAATACATTTCTTTCCTTTTCGGACTGTGATGGTTTCATACTCGCGAAGTAGCCTATAGGCCTACAAACGTCCCATCACTCATTTAAGTGGAACCACTTTACAGTAGTAAATACATCAACTATTTGAAGTATTTTGCTCCATGTGATCTGAAGCGCATTAACCGTAGAACAGAAGGGTCATCTTTCCCATTTCCGTTTATTTTGTCTTAAGTAAACAATATTTAATTTATAAACATAATAAACATAATACATATTTTCATAATCATTGCAGAATATCCCACGCCACTTTTTCTGGCCATGATGCGTTCATATTCCCGAAGAAGCTTTAGCTTGCAGCAAATGACTACGCCCATCTCATTTAAATAGTATCTAATAGAGCCTGTATCCAAAGGGGGTGTGGTTTATAACAGTCAGTAGAATTTAACAGGTGAACAGAATTGATATTTTACTTTGACGTGTGTAGGTTATAGGGCCTTCCACTGTAACTAGGCATTATTGTATAGTTTTACATTGTCTAGTCTGTCCACTCCAAAACAATGTTTCAGAATTCGCGGGCAGTGCAGAATATTTATGTTCGGGAAAAAGTCATCGCAAATCATTAGGCTATTGAATTCAAACSATCTGTTCACAGGTCCACAACAATTTGCAATTGTAGTTCTTTCAGAAACGGTCAAATATAGCAAATGTCACTGTAAAAGTTTTAAACAGTCTGCCAACACCTCCAGAGACATTTGATCAAGTTCGCCGTTGCTATATTTCCTTTTAAACGGCCTTTTGGCCTAATTMCAATACTTCCAAAGTATACAGCGAATGAGCGCGTTAAAAAACAATGAATGATGGGCGTTTTTCAGCCACAGTTTTAATGYTCGTTCACGCGCGCAGTTTCAGGACGGGTCTGATTTATAATGGCAAACAGGCGTGCGCCAAGTTTATAAATCTTAATATTTGTGTAATTGCGCAGTCTTTTCAGAAATGGCGCATGCAGATATGTAATGTGTAACGTTAGCGACTGTTATGAGGCCCCTGGTCTGCGGAACCTGCTTTGGAAGTCTCGCGATGTTGGGCCTCTGGTTTTAGAAACTGGTAATAGTTAAAACATATTGAAATGGTGATCACTGAAAACAGTTTATTTATTGAGCAGAACTGCTACTGCTCTACATACGAACCTATGTTACATCGTTGTATAATCGGTGTGATCCGCAGCAGTCCACGTAGCAGATCATTCTCCTCCTGGTAGTCCACTACGGTTTGCTCAATTGCCCCGAATATCTCCACAGCAGCCGCAGTTAAACGCTCATTTAAAAACACACGAAACGACTGGAGTTTAGACATGTTGCAGTGGACTGAGAGTTGGGTATTCAGCTAGTATGTCTTCGTCCACGAGGAAAGAATGATGGTAACAAACAAAACAAACCCGCTCCCAATTTTACTTCCGCATTGTCTTTTTCTGTTTTTATCAGCGGATGGCGAGCCCAT
>NW_019945183.1:10550-38128 GCF_002910315.2 Salvelinus sp. IW2-2015
GCAGTCTTTTCAGAAATGGCGCATGCAGATATGTAATGTGTAACGTTAGCGACTGTTATGAGGCCCCTGGTCTGCGGAACCTGCTTTGGAAGTCTCGCGATGTTGGGCCTCTGGTTTTAGAAACTGGTAATAGTTAAAACATATTGAAATGGTGATCACTGAAAACAGTTTATTTATTGAGCAGAACTGCTACTGCTCTACATACGAACCTATGTTACATCGTTGTATAATCGGTGTGATCCGCAGCAGTCCACGTAGCCGATCATTCTCCTCCTGGTAGTCCACTACGGTTTGCTCAATTGCCCCGAATATCTCCACAGCAGCCGCAGTTAAACGCTCATTTAAAAACACACGAAACGACTGGAGTTTAGACATGTTGCAGTGGACTGAGAGTTGGGTATTCAGCTAGTATGTCTTCGTCCACGAGGAAAGAATGATGGTAACAAACAAAACAAACCCGCTCCCAATTTTACTTCCGCATTGTCTTTTTCTGTTTTTATCAGCGGATGGCGAGCCCATGTGGGTGTTTTTTTTTATACACACCAATGAAAATGGAAATAGATAAGTACATGTGGGGAAACAGTTACATTAAGTAATAGGGTGGTCTCGGGTTATCCTTTATTATTGCATGAACTGAATTGAAAGACTTGCAACGGCTTGGAACAGCGTGCACTTAACCGGAGAATGCAGGACATTATCAAGACATGATATTGAAATGGGGCTGAAAAAACAAATGCGTTTAAAACAGAGTTTGCATGTGTATAAAATGCACTTACACTTACACCCTCTACTCTCTCTCGACTACACCTCCTAGTATCCCTGTCGAGTGAGATGGACGTCAGTGTTCTGGTAACAGTATAACTTCCTCCACTGTCCATTTCCCCATACTGGGCTCGAACCAGTGATCCTCTGATCACAAACACACGTGACTGCCCTACTTGACAACATACCAACTGTTTGAGCTATGGAAAAACACTAAACTAGCTGAGGAGTGAGTTTAAGGTATGTTTTTAACTCCATTACACACCGAGATAAATACAGTTTCAAGTTGGATATTCAACGGATATTCCGCTTTCAAACCTCAATAGCTTTCAAACCACAGACTCCAAATAAGTGTCATGTTGGAAAAATAGCGCACAACATTGCACAGGTCTTATTTTCACGATTTGGACATTCATTTCAATAGCTCTTTGGTCATGTGACCTACTTGACTCAAACAAGGTTCAGAATGTCCACTAACTACCCTTCGATATTGTAAACCCTTTATTTTGTCCATTTTCATCTCACACGATTTTACATGAATTTTTCTAAATTTCAAATTTCAAAAGCCTCCTTGGTCATGTGACCTAGTGACATCAAACAAGGTTCAGAATCCACTGACTATGCCTTCATATCGCACACTCTGATGTTTGTCTACTTTCATCTCATGCTATTAGACTTAAATCTGTAAGCTTTACAGGCCATCTACACAAAAAAAAAAAAAATTTTTTTAACCTAATTGTCACATAACAGCTAACCATTCATTATTGAAAATATAACTATCAAACATGCATTACAAAGACCCCACAGTTGAAGGTGTCCTGCTGCATGGTGTGAGTTATTTCCCCTTCTTTCCACTTTATGTCCGCCCAGTCGTCTTTTCCATGGCAGGATCTTCTCATTTTGAAGTACTCTCTTTTTTATGTAAACATAATGGAATTCTGATTAGTTATAGGCAAATGAATACACAGGCCAAATGTGTATGCTGTTTTCCTTATCACTATAATCTAGTAGTAATTTAGTAGTAGAGGTMATTTCCTTTATGCCTCATTCTACACAGCCTAAATTATAGCCACTGAACTATTTACAGGACAATAATAAAAGTAGCATATAGGATCCAACCCTATCACAGTGTGAATACATGTAGAGCGTTTGTAGACTTTAAGAAAAAAATATGAAGTGACAGTTTCATCAGTACGTGCTTAAAGAAAGTCATATCATAAAGATCACAGATGACAGTGCCCACCAAATCTATGACCAATAGAGAATGAATTGTAAGCACCAAAGTGTGTTTGTCAAAATTATATTTGAAAATGTCAATTGTTGAACATAATACTTCTATTTGCAATAGCAATTTATGATATATGCAGTTGAGGAAGATTCCATGTACCAACACTACATGTAGGATGGACATAAGACATTCCCACATATAGTATTTTTTTTTATTTAACCTTTATTTAACCAGGTAGGCCAGTTGAGGACAAGTTCTCATTTTTCAACTGCGACCTGGCCAAGATAAAGCAAAGCAGTGTGACACAAAGAACAACACAGAGTTACACATGGAATAAACAATCATACAGTCAATAATACAAAAGAAAAGTCTATATACAGTGTGTGCAAATGAAGTAAGATTAGGGAGGTAATGTAACGTTCGTCTTCCTCCTCGTCTGAGGAGGAGCAAGGATCGGACCAAAATGCAGCGTGGTTTGGATACATCCCTTTTAATTATAGCAACGAAGACGACAAAACACTTGACAAATTACAAAACAATAAATGACGTGAACAGACGAACGAAAACAGTACCGTGTGGCGAACAAACACAGACACAGCAACAATCACCCACAAACAAACAGTGAGAACAGCCTACCTTAATATGGTTCTCAATCAGAGGAAACGTAAAACACCTGCCCCTGATTGAGAACCATATCAGGCTAATTGAACATGAACCCAACATAGAAACACATAACATAGAATGCCCACCCAGCTCACGTCCTGACCAACTAAACAAAGACAAAACAAAGGAAATAAGGTCAGGAACGTGACAGGTAAGGCAATAAATAGGCCGTAGTGGGGAAATAATTACAATTTCGCAAATAAACACTGGAGTGATAGATGTGCAGAATATTAATGTGCAAGAAGAGATACTGGGGTGCAAAGAAAATAAAAAATATAAATAACAATATGGGGATGAGGTAGTTGGATGGGCTATTTCCAGATGGGCTATGTACAGGTGCAATGATCTGTAAGCTGCTCTGATAGCTGATGCTTAAAGCTGGTGAAGAAGATATGAGTCTCTAGCTTCAGTGATTTTTGCAATTCTTTCCAGTCAATGGCAGCAGAGAACTGGTGGCCAAAGGAGGAATTGGCTTTGGGGGTGACCCGTGAAATATACCTGCTGGAGCACGTGCTACGGTTGGGTGCTGCTATGGTGACCAATGAGCTGAGATAAGRCGGGGCTTTACCTAGCAAGGACTTATAGATGACCTGGAGCCAGTGGGTTTGGCGACGAGTATGAAGCGAGGGCCAGCCAACGAGAGCATACAGGTCACAGTGGTGGGTAGTATATGGGTCTTTGGTGACGAAACAGATGGCACTGTGATAGACAGCATCCAATTTGCTGAGTAGAGTGTTGGAGGCTATTTTGTAAATGAATCGCCGAAGTCAAGGATCGGTAGGATAGTCCATTTTACGAGGATATGGTTTGGGCAGCATGAGTGAAGGATGTTTTTTTGCGAAATAGGAAGCTGAATCTAGATTTTCATTTTGGATTGGAGATGCTAATGTGAGTCTGGAAGGAGAGTTTACAGTCTAACCAGACACCTAGGTATTTGTAGTTGTCCACATATTCTAAGTCAGAACCGTCCAGAGTAGTGATGCTAGGCGGGCGGGCAGGTGCGAGCAGCGATCAGTTGAAGAGCATACATTTAGTTTTACTTGCATTTAAGAGCAGTTGGAGGCCAGGAAGGAGAGTTGTATGGCATTGAAGCTTGTCTGGAGGTTAGTTAACACAGTGCCCAAAGGGCCAGAAGTATACAGAATGGTGTCGTCTGCGTAGAGGTGGATCAGAGAATCACCAGCCGCAAGAGCGACATATATATATTGATATAACAGAGAAAAGAGTCGGCCCAAGAATTTAACTCTGTGGCCCCCCATAGAGACTGCCAGAGGTCCGGACAACAGGCCCTCCGATTTGACACACTGAACTCTATCTGAGAAGTAGTTGGTGAACCAGGCGAGGCAGTCATTTGAGAAAAAGGCTGTCGAGTCTGCTGATAAAAATGCGGTGATTGACAGAGTCGAAAGTCTTGGCCAGGTCGACGGCTGCACGTATTGTCTTTTGTCGATGGCGGTTATGATATCGTTTAGGACCTTGAGCGTGGCTGAGGTGCACCCATGACCATGCTCCGGATAACGCAGATTGGCATAGCGGAGGGTTGCAACAAATTGAGGCAGATCATTTTAGAAAGAGAGGGTCCAGATTGTTCTAGCCCAGCTGATTTGTAGGGGTCAGATTTTGCAACTCTTTCAGAATATCAGGTATCTAGATTTGGGTGAAGGAGAAATGGGGGAGGCTTGGGCAAGTTGCACACTGTGGGGTGTGCAGAGCTGTTGACCGGGGTAGGGGTAGCCAGGTGGAAAGCAAGGCCAGCCGTAGAAAATGCTTATTGAAATTCTCGATAATCGTAGATTATCAGTGTGTGACAGTGTTTCCTAGCATCAGTGCAGTGGGCAGCTGGGAGGAGGTGCTCTTATGACCGTTCAGGACCTTTAAACAAACCAACCACACTTCTCCCTGGCCAACTGGCTCATGACATCAGATCATGAAAATAAAATGTTAACATCTTCATGATCTTATTGTTATAAAATAATTAATGTATGTTTTGTGCACAAAGTTGATGACTAAAGTCATGTCTTATTTGACATGATCACTTAGTAGACTTTTCAATATGACCCAACCTGGGATTTGAACTGACAACCTCTGGATTTGGGATATGCTGATCTTCCTGCTGGGCCACAAAATCTGTAGAATTTCAGAAGTCCCTACACATTCATTACTATAATACATCTCTGCACTTCAAAATATGCCACTGCACTGCTAATTTAGTCATCAGTTAATCTGACTATTCTCTGTGTCTGAGCGTTTCTTGTGTCTGAGCGTGTACTCTTGATCGTGTACTTATTGTCCACATCCTGACTTTTTATTGTCATCTTTGACTAAATAGATCTTTGTCCTAATTTTCTTTCAGTTTTCATCCTGTTTTCCTCCTTTGTGGATGTTTTTAACATGCGTCAGTAAGTTAGACTTTTGATTGAAGCTTTTCCCACAATCATCACAGCTAAATGGTTTCTTCTCCTGTGTGAGTCAGTTTATGGCTCTTAAGGTTCCCTTGTGAATGAAGCTTTTCCCACAATCATCACAGCTAAATGTTTCTCTCCTGTGTGAGTCAGTTTATGGCTCTTAAGGTTCCCCTTCTGAATGAAGCTTTTCCCACACTCATCACAGCTGAATGGTTTCCCTACTGTGTGAGTCTGGATATGTAAAGATAGTTTCCATTTCTGATTGAAGCTTTTCCCACAGTCACCACAGCTAAATGGTTTCTCTCCTGTGTGAGTCAGTGTATGCTTCTTTAGGGACCCCTTCTGATTGAAGCTTTTCCCACAGTCATCACAGCTAAATGGTTTCTCTGCTGTGTGAGTCAGTTTATGGTTCCTTAGGTTCCCTTCTGATTGAAGCTTTTCCCACAGTCAGCACAGCTAAAGGGTTTATCTCCTGTGTGAGTAAGTATATGCTTCTTTAGGGACCCCTTCTGATTGAAGCTTTTCCCACAGTCATCACAGCTAAATGGTTTCTCTGCTGTGTGAGTCAGTTTATGGTTCCTTAGGTTCCCTTCTGATTGAAGCTTTTCCCACAGTCAGCACAGCTAAAGGGTTTATCTCCTGTGTGAGTAAGTATATGCTTCTTTAGGGACCCCTTCTGATTGAAGCTTTTCCCACAGTCACCACAGCTAAATGCTTCTCTCCTGTGTGAATCCTCATGTGCTTGGACAGATCTCCTTTGAGTTTGAAGGTCTTGCTACAAACAGGGCAGGTGTAGGGTTTCACACTGTGACAGAGTCGGACATGGGCCTTTAGTTTACAGGTGGAGTTGTAGCGTTTTCTGCAGAAGCTGCATTCACGAAGTCTCTTCTTGAAGAGAGTCACATGCTCTGCAGGTCAGCTTTCAAAGCAAACATTTCACCACAGTCACGCAGTGGTGAGTTTTTCTAGACGTGGTGCTGGGTTTGGAATAGTGTTCCCCCATTGATAGGTTTGGATTCAATGGTGGGCTGGGATCCAATGGAGGGCTGGGATCCAATGGAGTGTGGATCCAATGACAGACTGGGATCCAATGGCGGGCTGCTGTCAAGTCCTACTGGGTCACTGCTTACAGCTGACCTGTGGCTGGAGGTATTGTTTTGATTATCTGGAGGGTCACAGGGAATGTAGAGACCCTTAAGGTGGGTCACAGTAACAAAAGGTGTGAGATCCACTTGTTTAGGGTCACGCTCTCGGTTCTCCACAGTCTGGGTTTGGGAGAAGTGAAGGGCTGAAGTGGGTCCTCCTGATCACATTCACTTTTCACACAGGAAGGAGTGAATTTGAAATCAGCCTCCAGCCCTTGAAGCTGCTCTTCCTCCTGACTGGTCCTGAGTTCCTCCTGTTCCTCTTTAATCTGTGGAAGTTCTGGGTTCTCCTGCCCCAGACTGGGGCTCCACTCCTGCTTGCTCAGAGGCAACTTCATCTTCAGAGACAGTGAGAGAGAGTTGCAGAGATTCTGAAGGAAAGGAGAGAGGAGCAGAGGTTATCTATACAGCTTTTAGACATCAGGGTTTTGGTCAATTAGAAGTTAAAGCTAGAATCCTTAGTTGTGCCATCGATTTTTTGACTTACAAATGAATGATATCCATTGATTCTTAAAGAATATAGCGTATAAATGCCTCGAGTTTAGTTCAAACTGTCGTCCCCCATCAGAAGCCCAAATATAAGCTTGTTTGTAAATGTAAAGAAACACTATTTAGCCTCAAAACATGGTTCAAACTATCATTTTGATATCATAGATGGTCAGTCCTTGCATACCTAGCTCTGTCTGTGAATTTGAGAGTGGTTCCATTTCTCCAGGCCATCCCACACCTTTTTACCCTCACCTCTTTTTCGTGACGTCGTCAGCCAACCCATCTATATATGAATGGACAAAACCATTGATCACGTGACATCTTAATTCCTATGTGAAGACTCAATAGCGCATTTGAAACCAAATGAAGTCGTTTACGATGCGAGAGGAGGCCACGATGACGGCTTGAACAGGGACTTTTTACCTGCTGCGTCAGAAAGTAATTCTTATTATTATTGGTTTTATTTGCTCAAGATATAAGAACATTCCTGTGACTGGAATGATAAGTGGATCATTTATTTTGGCATGTCGATGCGAAGTCGTAACAAAAAGAGAAGGGAAGAAGCTAGCCATTCTATTTGCTAATCAACAAGGATAGGAACGTGTTTATAGACAACTGCCAAAACTACTACTCCGTGCAAACCGCCACCCTCCAAAAAACGCAACACGGACTCTTGACATCGTGGATACCCTCTCTTTACTCATCAACTCCAGGTCTGACGCCATTGASACAATGGTAGACGCAAACACCATGGTAATCGAAGGCTTCATAAAGACGAGTRTGCATGTMGTGAAATCAAGAATGTGAAAATGAGAGTGGCTAAAGTTGAAAAGAGTATGGAAAAGGTGGAACAGAATAACAATGTCTACCATAGCCGTCTCACTGATCTGGAGCAATAAGATGGAACCTGAGACTCCACGGCGTGCCCGACGTGGAGAATGTGCGACGTGAGGCTATCCGCATCTGCCAAGAAGTTATGCCTGCAGAGAAGAACAGAGTTGGTGATAGCATCGACGGTGATGCATCACCTCGGCAAGAAAAAACTGCAAAACGATTCAAGACCAAGGGGTATCGTCATCCTCTTCACTGACAGATTCTACAGGGATGCTGTCTGGAAAGCTGCCTGGAAGACGGCGTTCCTTCAGAGCCGTGGTCTGCGTTTCGCCGAGCATCTCAGCCCGGAGGACATAGAGAGGAGGAACAAATTGTGGCCAACGATAAAGAAAGCACCAAATAAGGGAAAGGCTTCATTAACTGCACGGAAATCATTTTTTATTATCACTTTTCATATGCACTTAAAATAGTAGGCAGGTAGCCTAGTGGTTAGAGCATTGGGCCAGTAACTAAAAGGTTGCTGGATCGAATCCCTGAGCTGACAAGGTAAAAATCTGTCATTCTGCCCCTGAAAAAGGCAGTAAAACCKACTGTTCCCTAGTAGGCTGTCAATGTAAATAAGAATTTGTTTTGAACTGATTTGCCTAGTTAAATAAAAGTAGGTACCCCTTTATTAAAAGAAAAACATGTTCAGAATAGTCCCTGATTACAATAAAGAGGGTTTTATTCTCTCTAACTACAGAGAACCCTTGACTTGGTCTTGAACATCATTTTCTGTTGAGTTGAATTTCAAGATCRYGATAACAACCATCTCAGTTAATGGTACAAGCTTTTTTTCCACTTTAAGTTGACTTAAATGGTGCAGATCAAGGTTCCTTATAGCTTACYTTCACTGCTCCTATGTTTCTGACTCATCCTACAGTTGATACTTTCATGTAATCTGTCATGTTTWGTCTTTGTCTATAGTTTCTGTTAATGCTAAGGCGTTCCTAAACAATGTGAAACACAATGCCTTATTTTTATTTGCTAAAAAACTTTGCCAATATATATATATTTTTTTAAATCAAGAGTTGCACTCTTTGATTGCCTTACCTCCCTTATCTTACCTCATTTACACACACTGTATATACACTTTTTATATTGTATTATTGACTGTATGTTTGTAAATTCCATGTGCAACTCTGTGTTGTTGTGTGTCGAACTGCTTTGCTTTATCTTGGCCAGGTCGCAGTTGTAAATGAGAACTTGTTCTCAACTGGCCTACCTGGTTAAATAAAGGTGAAATAAAATAAAATACTGAATTTCTGCTGATACCAACTTCTGGAAGTCACAGTTGGGCACTGATATGTGTCTTTCCCATGGCTCTGAACGCTCCGCTGGGGTCACTACAATAACAAATACCTTTGTTGGTAATATTTTACTCTCGGACTGTGATCACTTTGGTCACTGTATTTGTCTTGTGATGAGTTACAATGACATTACACTTAATACTGTAAACTTCTATGTGTACAAATATTGACAAAGTTCCAGTGAAACTCTGCTTTTCATCGGCAGGTTTTCTTGTCATGGTCCTTAATTTATAAGCATCATTTTTCTCCACACATATTATATATGGAATAATCAGGACACATTGTATAAAAAATACTTCTTTGTTTGTAGAATATTGGTTCCAAAAATAATATCCTATTGGTGAGCCAACTTGTAAATGCAGAGGGTCTTTCACTTAACTATAAGGAATTCTTATCACTTTACAATATCCCTGTGACACCATAATATTTGGAATTGTTTTAGATACCATTCCCTCCAGTGTCGCATTATTATTCAGAAATGTGTTAAGTATACCATAATATTTGGAATTGTTTTAGATACCATTCCCTCCAGTGTCGCATTATTATTCAGAAATGTGTTAAGTATATTTGAAACCAAATACTTTTACTTGGGTAGTATTTTACTGGGTGACTTTCACTTGAGTCAATTTCTTTTAAGGTATCTTTATTTTTACTCAAGTATGACAATTGGGTACTTTTTCCACCACTGATAATCTTTATATATACACACTTGTGTTCCCCCAAATAAAACATGTGTGGTTCAGTAAAAACGGTTAGGAAACGCAGCACACATTCAATCGAACTAAACGCACCCAGCGTTTTGAAAAGTCAGACAACCGTTAGAGTAAATTCAAATTAGCGGGTACGTTTTATTAAACATTCTGGCTTGTACAGCTTGTGAGAGGAAATGTTCCTAACAAATGTAGCTATAGCATCTCCTCAGAGGTGTGTAATCAGCAGCAAAGGAACAAAGTATAATGTATTAGGCAAGGTTGGGTCAATTAGAATGTAAGTCAATTCAATTGAACCAACATTCGAATTCAATTATTGAACAACTAGAATATTTATTCAATCTCAAACTGAAGATAATAAGCTGGTATTTATTTTAAATGTTTTTCCATTTAAAATTATAACTTCAAATCACTTCCTGATTCGTGACGATGTTTTCCTCCATTAATAAAACATATTGAAATGCAGATCGCTTAAAACCTAAACAGTTTATTTATTGAGTTATCTACCTAGCCATCACTAGATCTACATACGAACCTATTCTACATAGTTGTATCTCCGGTGTGATCCTCAGCAGTCTCCGTAGCCGATCATTCTCCTCCTGATAGTCCGCTACCGTTTGCTCAACTGCACCCAAAATCTCCACAGCAGCCGCCGTTAAACGCTCATTTAAAAACACACGAAACGACTGTAGTTTAGACATGTTTCAGTCGACTGAGAGTTGAAGAAAGAACGATGCTGACAAACACACTCCTAGTTTTATTTCCGTATTTTATTTTTCTGTTTTTAGAAGCGGGTGGAGAGCCCATAAACACAACACAGCGCCACAGTGTGGGTGGGGGGTTTTAATACAAGTTACAGACCAATTATAATGGAAATCGATAACTACGTGTGGAAACACGAAACAGTTAAATGGAGTAATAGCGTTGTTATTCGTGTATGCTTGGGACTAATGTGACAGCGTGCACTAAACCAGAGAATGCCATTATCAAGAGTAATTATAAAGACATGCGATTGAAATGGGTCTGACAAAACACTGTAATCTACTTAACACAGAGTTTGCAAGTAAAGAAAATGCACTTATCTGGAGTCTACTGAATATCATTGCTTGAGCAGCATTAGGTCAAAATGGATGAGAAATACTCTTGGACAAATGGAAGGAGATCTTTTCTGGAAAGCATATGTAACAGTATAACTTCAGTCCGGCCCATCGAACCAGGGACCCTCTGCACACATCAACAACAGTCACCCACGAAGCACAAAAGCCGCTCTGAGATCTAGACGTATACTAGAGATATACTACTTCAAGGTCTCAGAGCAAGTGACGTCACCGATTGAAACGCTATTAGCGTGCACCACCACTAACTAGCTAGCCATTTCACATCGGTTACACATACATTTGTATATCTCTGTTTAATCATTACATTATCACATGAATCAAATCAGACTTTACTAATATAACTTTTTTGTTTTTATTAATAAATAATTGATCTGAAACCGACAGCTGGGTTAACTGGTTGTTTAATAAAGAATAGCTCTGTTGCCATAGGGGAACAGGTGTGTGTGTCTGTAGCCAGCTGTGTAGCATGACGCTAAACATTTGACTGTCAACAGCAGGACTCAAGTGTTCAGCCCTGTTTCCATGCAGTGTTCAGCCCTATTTCAAATGACAAGTGTTCAGCCCTGTTTCCTTCACTAATGTACCAGGCTAATCATCCACCGTGTTCAGCCCTGTTTCCTTCACTAATGTACCAGGCTTATCATCCACCGTGTTCAGCCCTGTTTCCATGACTAATGTACCAGGCTTATCATCCACAGTGTTCAGCCCTGTTTCCATGACTAATGTACCAGGCTTATCATCCACAGTGTTCAGCCCTGTTTCCATGACTAATGTACAAGGCCTTTCATCCACCGTGTTCATCCCTGTTTCCATGACTAATGTACAAGGCTTATCATCCACATGTTCAGCCCTGTTTCCATGACTAATGTACCAGGCTTATCATCCACAGTGTTCAGCCCTGTTTCCATGACTAATGTACAAGGCTTATCATCCACCATGTTCAGCCCTGTTTCCATGACTAATGTACCAGGGTTATCATCCACAGTGTTCAGCCCTGTTTCCATGACTAATGTACAAGCTTATCATCCACCGTGTTCAGCCCTGTTTCCATGACTAAATGTACCAGGGTTATCATCCACCGTGTTCAGCCCTGTTTCCATGACTAATGTACCAGGCTTATCATCCACAGTGTTCAGCCCTGTTTCCATGACTAATGTACCAGGCTTATCATCCACAGTTTCAGCCGTTTTCCATGACTAATGTACAAGGCTATTTCATCCACCATGTTCAGCCCTGTTTCCATGACTAATGTACCAGGCTTATCATCCACAGTGTTCAGCCCCTGTTTCCATGAACTAATGTACAAGGCTTATCACCACCGTGGTTCAGCCCTGTTTCCATGACTAATGTTACCAGGGTTATCATCCACAGTGTTCAGCCCTGTTTCCATGACTAATGTACAAGGCTTATCATCCACCGTGTTCAGCCCTGTTTCCATGACTAATGTACCAGGGTTATCATCCACCGTGTTCAGCCCTGTTTCCATGACTAATGTACCAGGCTTATCATCCACAGTGTTCAGCCCTGTTTCCATGACTAATGTTACCGGGTTATCATCCACCATGTTCAGCCCTGTTCCATGACTAATGTACCAGGCTTATCATCCACCGTGTTCAGCCCTGTTTCCATGACTAATGTACCAGGCTTATCATCCACAGTGTTCAGCCCTGTTTCCATGACTAATGTACCAGGGTTATCATCCACAGTGTTCAGCCCTGTTTCCATGACTAATGTACCAGGGTTATCATCCACAGTGTTCAGCCCTGTTTCCATGACTAATGTACCAGGTTTCATCTCCACATGTTCAGCCCTGTTTCCATGACTAATGTACCAGGGTTATCATCCACAGATGTTCAGCCCTGTTTCCATGATCTAAGACCAGGTTATCATCCACCATGTTCAGCCCTGTTTCCATGACTAATGTACAAGGCTTATCATCCACCATGTTCAGCCCTGTTTCCATGACTAATGTACCAGGGTTATCATCCACAGTGTTCAGCCCGTTTCCATGACTAATGTACCAGGGTTATCATCCACCATGTTCAGCCCTGTTTCCATGACTAATGTACAAGGCTTATCATCCACCATGTTCAGCCCTGTTTCCATGACTAATGTACCAGGCTTATCATCCACAGTGTTCAGCCTGTTTCCATGACTAATGTACCAGGCTTATCATCCACAGTGTTCAGCCCTGTTTCCATGACTAATGTACCAGGCTTATCATCCACCGTGTTCAGCCCTGTTTCCATGACTAATGTACCAGGCTTATCATCCACCATGTTCAGCCCTGTTTCCATGACTAATGTACCAGGCTTATCATCCCATGTTCAGCCCTGTTTCCATGACTAATGTACCAGGGTTATCCTCCACAGAGGTGTAAAGAGGAGCTAAGACAAAACAAGGACAACACAATGACGGTGTGAGTCACAACAGAAAAGTGCATCTTAGTGGGACGACTGCAAGGGCACCAAAACCACGTCATTAAATAATTATATTACATTCATCCACGGGTATTCCAGATTATTGAAAGGTAGCATTCATTTCAAGGCTCCTTGGAGTATGAGTGGAACCGACTGAAATTCTGACTGACGTGAAATTGGCATCTACTCAAAGAGGATCGAGAAACAGAAGACCCTTTTCTACTCTCTGTCGTCACCACTTGGGTCATTTGTTTAGTTGTGAGTAAACTATTGACGACAATATGTTGCCATACAGTCGCACAACAAGACAAATCAGCACAGCAGGACAGCATTCAGTTGTACTAAAGTTGTACAAAATATTTTTTAACTAACCGTTATTCAATCTGTGGTTGTACCTCTCCTGTTTCTCCCGCTCTCTACTAGGTCTCCTAGTACCCCTGTGAAATGGAGGTCCGTATTCTGGTAACAGTATAGCTTCCTCCACTGTCCCTATCCCCCATACTGGACTCCAACCAGTGATCCGCTGCTTGCAAACATGTGACCGCTCTCCTCGACAACGTACCAACTGTTGAGTATGGAAAGATATTTACTTCGATAGTTCCATTGGTGACATTTCAAGCTAGCTGTGGAATGAGTTTACGGTGTGATTTTAACTCCGTTACACCCACCCTTCTAAACTCGACTCACGCAGGGACGGAAAGAGAGAGAAGAAATACAATTGACATTCTCTACATTCTCATTCTCATGTTGTTGTAGCCTACTGAAAGGATCACATTAGTGTAATAGATCCACTTCATTGGCCAGCTAGCCGACAGTGGTGTAAAGTACTTATGTAGTACTTCAAAGTATTTTTTACCTAAGTCGTTTTTGGGGGTATCTGTACTTTACTATTTATGTTTTTGACAACTTACTTTTTACTCAATAAATGTTCTCTTTCACCCAAAAGTAGTTTTTTACATTTTGAATGCTTAGCAGGACAGGAAAATGGTCCATGTTTGCAATTTTTAATATGATATCTGAGTGAGACTAACTATAAAATCAATGTGGGGCCCCGGTCGGTAATTCGACCATGATTACTATAAGTTTAGATAGCTGACCGCTAGACTAGAAAATGTTAGCTGACATGGGCTAATTGAGTTACCACAATCAATTTCAATAGAAAGTTAACAAAAATAGATAAGATTCTGCAACCATGGAGAGGTAAATACTTGTCTTTTTATGTAAAAATCACATTGATGAACTCTTTGGTCCAATCACAGTTTACTTACTAATGGGGCTGCCTACTCCAGACAACTTGTTTTAAAAAATCATATGAGCAAAAAATATAGCATTTTATTTCGAATGCTAAGCCAGATAAAATTAAACGTGCCTATTTATATAATGAACATGAGTTTGGGGGGCTAAAATTATTAAAGCTTTAAACCTCTCATTAAATGATTCACTCATACATAAATTCTACTTAAACCCAAAATGGTTCTCCAGTAGATGAAGTAAATTAGTTTAAAAAATTGCCTTTTTGCCTTCATACAGATTACAACTTCTAATTTCCGACTAATTTAAAATGAAATTAAAGTATCACCATTTCTTAAACAAGCCATACAAAGCGGGTTAAAATTTCAGTTTTATCCTCCAGAAAAGATAGAACAAATATTTAAAACATATTATGGTTAAACTCAAATATACTGATTAATTAAAAAAACATTCTTTATGGATTTAAAAAAATATATTATATTTATTAATATTATGAATAGAAATGGAGGAGTTATGTCTCATATGCAGCTATTGAAAATATATAGGAATGTCTGCTCAATCCAAACTTACAACCAACTAACTGATTGACGCATTACCACAAAAATGGAGGAGGCAAGTGGAAGAGGGAGAAGGTAGGGCACTTGTTTGTCTGCCATATATTGAAGATACAAATTGGCTGGAAAGAATTGGCATAATTTGAAAAATATTCCAGTTTCATTTGAGGACAGAAATGTTGACAGCTGCGCAATACAGATTACAAATTAAATGGGAAGAGATTTTTGATGTACCGAT
The DNA here is from genome assembly GCF_002910315.2 of Salvelinus sp. IW2-2015. Taxonomy (NCBI): domain Eukaryota; kingdom Metazoa; phylum Chordata; class Actinopteri; order Salmoniformes; family Salmonidae; genus Salvelinus; species Salvelinus sp. IW2-2015. The sequence goes on from NW_019945183.1 coordinate 25,717, forward strand.
TCTATGGCACATGGTTTATGATCTGATACAAAAAACAACACTTGATTCAACACTTCAAGTTCTTCCAATTATTATACAACACTCTTGCCACCAACAGAATGCTATATATATATGGGGCATACAACAATCTCAACTCTGTAGATTTGGCTGCAGAGACAGAATCCATAGGTCATTTATTCTGGTATTGCCCCTATGTAGCTTGTTCCTGGTCACAGGTTCAGGAATGGTTAAAAAAAATCACAACATTCATTTAAAATGAACCTTACAAATAGCAGTGTTGGGGCGATTTGTAAAGCCATAGTGGGTCAAATAATATTACTCGTAGGAAAGGTTTTCATCTTTGGCTCACAATCTGTGAATACTATACGATTAGAAAGGTTAAAAATGTATATAAAACATCACAGCACAATTAAAAAATATATGGCACATGTAAACCAAACGGCGGTGGTCTATGGCGATAGGTAAGATGGGCTGAGAGTGGCATTAAGGAGTCTATGTTCAGTAATGTATGTAAAATGTATGTACAGTACCAGTCAAAAGTTTGGACACACCTACTCATTCAAGGGTTTTTCTTTATTTTTTATTATTTTCTACATTGTAGAATGATAGTGAAGACATCAAAACTATGAAATAACACATATGGAATCATGTAGTAACCCCCCAAAAAAGTGTTATACAAATCAAAATATATTTTATATCTGAGATTCTTCAAAGTAGCCACCCTTTGCCTTGATGACAGCTTTGCCTACTTTTGTAGCAGAAAAGATGTAAAGAACATATGGGTTTATRAAATAAGAGTAAATGTTACCTTTTTAATGAATAACATAACTTCTCTGTAAACAATAAAGGACGTCACAAAATGGTCGCCTAACGTCGTCAGGACGTTGTGTCATGGTTCCCTAGAGGATTTGTCTAGTTCCTGGCTGGTCTCGAGGACGTTTTGAAGGCATTCTTGAGATGTTGTGTCATGCTCTCCTGGAGGTTGTTGTCTAGTTCCCGGTTTGTTCCAAGGACGTTACCCAATGCCGTAAAGAAATGTTCTCCCCCCCAAAAAATGGTTTACCCAAGGCACGCGCACCCTAGTTTCATTACACCTCACCCCTTGTTACTGTTGCCAAGCCCATCAAGGCCCTGATTGTTGAACCACTGATCCAGTCACAGCTCTTTGTCTTTTGCCAATGCTAGGGACAGCCACCCCCACACACGAAAACAGTGCTTTTAACAGTGTTTTACACCCACATATGAGAATGTTCTCTTGGCCGGTTTCCACCCCGGTTACGTAACCCTGAACCTTAGAGGCTGCTGCCCTACATACATAGACTTGAATTCACTGGCCACTTTCATAATGGAACACTAGTCACTTTAATAATGTTTACATATYTTTGCTTTACTCATCTCATATGAATATAMTGTATTCTATTCTACTGTATTTTAGTCTACGCCACTCCAACATTGCTCATCCTAATATTTATATATTCTTTAATTCCATTATTTTACTTTTAGGTTTGTGTGTATTGTTGTGAATTGTTAGATATTACTGCACTGTTGGAGCTAGAAACACAAGCATTATAGCTACACCCGCAATAACATCTGCTAAACACGTGTATGGACCAATACAATTTGATTTGGGACCATGTATTCTGTTTAAGGTTAGTGATACACTGCTAAGCTAAAATGGTGTAAGCAATGACAATATGATTACATTTGACATGATCACTTAGTAGACTTTTGAATATGACCAACCTGGATTTGATCTGACAACCTCTGGATTTGGGATACGCTGCTTCCTGCTGGGCCACAAAATCTGTAGAATTTCAGAAGTCCCCTACACATTCATACCCATAATACATCTCTGCACTTAACAAAATAGTGCCATCTGCACTGCTAATTTAGTCATCAGTTAATCTGACTATCCTCTCAGACTTCATTTACTTATTCCAGCTATGTGTCTGAGCGTGTACTCAAAATGTCCACATCCTGACTTTTTATTTTCACCTTGTGACTAAATAGATCTTTGTCCTAATTTTCTTTCAGTTTTTATCCTAGTTTTCCTCCTTTGTGGATTTTTTTCACATGCGTCAGTAAGTTAGACTTTTGAGTGAAGCTTTTCCCGCAATCATCACAGCTAAATGGTTTCTCTCCTGTGTGAGTCARTTTATGGTTCCTTAGGTTCCCCTTCTGATTGAAGCTTTTCCCACAGTCAGCACAGCTAAATGGTTTCTCTCCTGTGTGAGTAAGTGTATGCTTCTTTAGGGACCCCTTCTGATTGAAGCTTTTCCCACAGTTATCACAGCTAAATGGTTTCCCTCCTGTGTGAGTCCGTTTATGGTTCCGTAGGTTCCCCTCCTGATTGAAGCTTTTCCCACAGTCACTACAGCTAAATGGTTTCTCTCCTGTATGAGTCAGCATATGGCTCCTTAGGTTCCACTTATGAATGAAGCTTTTCCCACAGTCARCACAGCTAAATGATTTCTCTCCTGTGTGAGTCAACATATGGTTCTTTAGGTTCCCCTTCAAATTGAAGCTTTTCCCACAGTCTCCACAGCTAAATGTTCTCTCCCCCACTCCTGTGTGAATCCTCATGTGCTTGGACAGATATCCTTTGAGGCTGAAGGTCTTGGCACAAACAGGACAGGTGCAGGGTTTCCCACTGTGACAGAGGCGGACATGGGCCTTCAGTTTACAGGTGGAGGAGCAGCGTTTTCTGCAGAAGCTGCATTCACGAAGTCTCTTCTTGTGGAGAGTCATATTCCTCCCCACGTCAGCTTTCAGAGCAAACTTTTCACCACAGTCACGGCAGTGGTGAGTTTTTCTAGACGTGGTGCTGGGTTTGGAACAATGTTCCGCCATTGATAGGTTGGGATCCAATCGTGGGCTGCTGTCAAGTCCTACTGGGTCACTGCTTACAGCTGACCTGTGGCTGGAGGTATTGTTCTGATTATCTGGAGGGTCACAGGGAATGTAGAGACCCTTAAGGTGGGTCACAGTAACAAAAGGTGTGAGATCCACTTGTTTAGGGTCACTCTCTCTGATCTCCACAGTCTGGGTTTGGGGAGAAGTGAAGGGCTGAAGTGGGTCCTCCTCTAAGCCATCACTAGATCATACATACGGAACCTAATTCTACATAGTTTGTATCTCCGGTGTGATCCTCAGCAGTCTCCGTAGCCGATCATTCTCCTCCTGATAGTCCGCTACCGTTTGCCTCAACTGCACCCAAAATCTCCACAGCAGCGCCGTTAAACGCTCATTTAAAAACACACGAAACGACTGTAGTTTAGACATGTTTCAGTCGACTTGAGAGTTGAAGGAAAGAACGATGCTGACAAACCACACTCCTAGTTTTATTTCCCTATTTTATTTTTCTGTTTTAGAAGCGGGTGAGAGCCCGATAAACACAAACACAGCGCCACAGTGTGGTGGGGGGTTTTAATACAAGTTACAGACCAATTATAATGGAAATCGATAACTACGTGTGGAAACACGAAACAGTTAAATGGAGTAATAGCGTTTGTTATTCGTGTATGCTTGGGACTAATGTGACAGCGTGCACTAAACCAGAGAATGCCATTATCAAGAGTAATTAAAAGACATGCGATTGAAATGGGTCTGACAAAACAACTGTAATCTACTTAACACAGAGTTTGCAAGTAAAGAAAATGCACTTATCTGGAGTCTACTGAATATCATTGCTTGAGCAGCATTAGGTCAAAATGAGTGAGAAATACTCTTGGACAAATGGAAGGAGAATCTTTTCTGGAAAGCATATGTAACAGTATAACTTCAGTCCGGCCCATCGAACCAGGGACCCTCTGCACACATCAACAACAGTCACCCACGAAGCACAAAAGCCGCTCTGAGATCTAGACGTATACTAGAGATATACTACTTCAAGGTTCTCAGAGCAAGTGACGTCCACCGATTGAAACGCTATTAGGCGTGCACCACCACTAACTAGCTAGCCATTTCACATCGGTTTACACATACATTGTATATCTCTGTTTAATCATTACATTATCACATGAATCAAATCAGACTTTACTAATATAACTTTTTTGTTTTTATTAATAAATAATTGATCTGAAACCGACAGCTGGGTTAACTGGTTGTTTAATAAGAATAGCTCTGTTGCCATAGGGGAACAGGTGTGTGTGTCTGTAGCCAGCTGTGTAGCATGACGCTAAACATTTGACTGTCAACAGCAGGACTCAAGTGTTCAGCCCTGTTTCCATGACTAATGTACCAGGCTTATCATCCACAGTGTTCAGCCCTATTTCCATGACTAATGTACAAGGCTTATCATCCACAGTGTTCAGCCCTGTTTCCTTCACTAATGTACCAGGCTACATCATCCACTCGTTTAGCCCTGTTTCCTTCACTAATGTACCAGGCTTATCATCCACCGTGTTCAGCCCTGTTTCCATGACTAATGTACCAGGCTTATCATCCACAGTGTTCAGCCCTGTTTCCATGACTAATGTACCAGCTTATCATCCACAGTGTTCAGCCCTGTTTCCATGACTAATGTACAAGGCCTTTCATCCACCGTGTTCATCCCTGTTTCCATGACTAATGTACAAGGCTTATCATCCACCATGTTCAGCCCTGTTTCCATGACTAATGTACCAGGCTTATCATCCACAGTGTTCAGCCTGTTTCCATGACTAATGTACAAGGCTTATCATCCACCATGTTCAGCCCTGTTTCCATGACTAATGTACCAGGGTTATCATCCACAGTGTTCAGCCCTGTTTCCATGACTAATGTACAAGCTTATCATCCACCGTGTTCAGCCCTGTTTCCATGACTAATGTACCAGGGTTATCATCCACCGTGTTCAGCCCTGTTTCCATGACTAATGTACCAGGCTTATCATCCACAGTGTTCAGCCCTGTTTCCATGACTAATGTACCAGGCTTATCATCCACAGTGTTCAGCCCTGTTTCATGACTAATTGTACAAGGCTTATCATCCACCATGTTCAGCCCTGTTTCCATGACTAATGTACCAGGCTTATCATCCACAGTGTTCAGCCCTGTTTCCATGAACTAATGTTACAAGGCTTATCATCCACCGTGTTCAGCCCTGTTTCCATGACTAATGTACCAGGGTTATCATCCACAGTGTTCAGCCCTGTTTCCATGACTAATGTACAAGGCTTATCATCCACCGTGTTCAGCCCTGTTTCCATGACTAATGTACCAGGGTTATCATCCACCGTGTTCAGCCCTGTTTCCATGACTAATGTACCAGGCTTATCATCCACAGTGTTCAGCCCTGTTTCCATGACTAATGTTACCAGGGTTATCATCCACCATGTTCAGCCCTGTTTCCATGACTAATGTACCAGGCTTATCATCCACCGTGTTCAGCCCTGTTTCCATGACTAATGTACCAGGCTTATCATCCACAGTGTTCAGCCCTGTTTCCATGACTAATGTACCAGGGTTATCATCCACAGTGTTCAGCCCTGTTTCCATGACTAATGTACCAGGTTATCATCCACAGTGTTCACCCTGTTTCCATGACTAATGTACCAGGGTTATCATCCACCATGTTCAGCCCTGTTTCCATGACTAATGTACCAGGGTTATCATCCACAGTGTTCAGCCCTGTTTCCATGACTAATGTACCAGGGTTATCATCCACCATGTTCAGCCCTGTTTCCATGACTAATGTACAAGGCTTATCATCCACCATGTTCAGCCCTGTTTCCATGACTAATGTACCAGGGTTATCATCCACAGTGTTCAGCCCTGTTTCCATGACTAATGTACCAGGGTTATCATCCACCATGTTCAGCCCTGTTTCCATGACTAATGTACAAGGCTTATCATCCACCATGTTCAGCCCTGTTTCCATGACTAATGTACCAGGCTTATCATCCACAGTGTTCAGCCCTGTTTCCATGACTAATGTACCAGGCTTATCATCCACAGTGTTCAGCCCTGTTTCCATGACTAATGTACCAGGCTTATCATCCACCGTGTTCAGCCCTGTTTCCATGACTAATGTACCAGGCTTATCATCCACCATGTTCAGCCCTGTTTCCATGACTAATGTACCAGGCTTATCATCCACCATGTTCAGCCCTGTTTCCATGACTAATGTACCAGGGTTATCCTCCACAGAGGTGTAAAGAGGAGCTAAGACAAAACAAGGACAACACAATGACGGTGTGAGTCACAACAGAAAAGTGCATCTTAGTGGGACGACTGCAAGGGCAACCAAACCACGTCATTAAATAATTATATTACATTCATCCACGGGTATTCCAGATTATTGAAAGGTAGCATTCATTTCAAGGCTCCTTGGAGTATGAGTGGAACCGACTGAAATTCTGACTGACGTGAAATTGGCATCTACTCAAAGAGGATCGAGAAACAGAAGACCCTTTTCACTCTCTGTCGTCACCACTTGGGTCATTTGTTTAGTTGTGAGTAAACTATTGACGACAATATGTTGCCATACAGTCGCACAACAAGACAAATCAGCACAGCAGGACAGCATTCAGTTGTACTAAAGTTGTACAAAATATTTTTTAACTAACCGTTATTCAATCTGTGGTTGTACCTCTCCTTGTTCTCCCGCTCTCTACTAGGTCTCCTAGTACCCCTGTGAAATGGAGGTCCGTATTCTGGTAACAGTATAGCTTCCTCCACTGTCCCTATCCCCCATACTGGACTCCAACCAGTGATCCGCTGCTTGCAAACATGTGACCGCTCTCCTCGACAACGTACCAACTGTTGAGTATGGAAAGATATTTACTTCGATAGTTCCATTGGTGACATTTCAAGCTAGCTGTGGAATGAGTTTACGGTGTGATTTTAACTCCGTTACACCCACCCCTTCTAAACTCGCTACACACAGGGAGGAGAAAGAGAGATTAGAAATACAATTGACATTCTCACTTCTCATGTTGTTGTAGCCTACTGAAAGGATCCACATTAGTGTAATAGATCCACTTCATTGGCCAGCTAGCCGACAGTGGTGTAAAGTACTTATGTAGTACTTCAAAGTATTTTTTACCTAAGTCGTTTTTGGGGGTATCTGTACTTTACTATTTATGTTTTTGACAACTTACTTTTTACTCAATAAATGTTCTCTTTCACCAAAAGTAGTTTTTACATTTTGAATGCTTACAGGACAGGAAAATGGTCCATGTTTGCAATTTTTAATATGATATCTGAGTGAGACTAACTAATAAAATCAATGTGGGCCCCCGGTCGGTAATTCGACCATGATTACTATAAGTTTAGATAGCTGACCGCTAGACTAAAAATGTTAGCTGACATGGGCTAATTGAGTTACCACAATCAATTTCAATAGAAAGTTAACAAAAATAGATAAGATTCTGCAACCATGGAGAGGTAAATACTTGTCTATTTATGTAAAAATCACATTGATGAACTCTTTGGTCCAATCACAGTTTACTTACTAATGGGGCTGCCTACTCCAGACAACTTGTTTAAAAAATCATATGAGCAAAAATATAGCATTTTATTTCGAATGCTAAGCCAGATAAAATTAAACGTGCCTATTTATATAATGAACATGAGTTTGGGGGGCTAAAATTATTAAAGCTTTAAACCTCTCATTAAATGATTCACTCATACATAAATTCTACTAAACCCAAAATGGTTCTCCAGTAGATGAAGTAAATTAGTTTAAAAAATTGCCTTTTTGCCTTCATACAGATTACAACTTCTAATTTCCGACTAATTTAAAATGAAATTAAAGTATCACCATTTCTTAAACAAGCCATACAAAGCGGGTTAAAATTTCAGTTTTATCCTCCAGAAAAGATAGAACAAATATTTAAAACATATTATGGTTAAACTCAAATACTGATTAATTAAAAAAACATTCTTTATGGATTTAAAAAATATATTATATTTATTTTTATTATGAATAGAAATGGAGGAGTTATGTCTCATATGCAGCTATTGAAAATATATAGGAATGTCTGCTCAATCCAAACTTACAACCAACTAACTGATTGACGCATTACCACAAAAATGGAGGAGGCAAGTGGAAGAGGGAGAAGGTAGGGCACTTGTTTGTCTGCCATATATTGAAGATACAAATTGGCTGGAAAGAATTGGCATAATTTGAAAAATATTCCAGTTTCATTTGAGGACAGAAATGTTGACAGCTGCGCAATACAGATTACAAATTAAATGGGAAGAGATTTTTGATGTACCGATTCTATGGCACATGGTTTATGATCTGATACAAAAAAACAACACTTGATTCAACACTTCAAGTTCTTCCAATTATATACAACACTCTTGCCACCAACAGAATGCTATATATATATGGGGCATACAACAATCTCAAACTCTGTAGATTTGGCTGCAGAGACAGAATCCATAGGTCATTTATCTTGGTATTGCCCCTATGTAGCTTGTTCCTGGTCACAGGTTCAGGAATGGTTAAAAAAAATCACAACATTCATTTAAAATGAACCTTACAAATAGCAGTGTTGGGGCGATTTGTAAAGCCATAGTGGGTCAAATAATATTACTCGTAGGAAAGGTTTTCATCTTTGGCTCACAATCTGTGGAATACTATACGATTAGAAAGGTTAAAAATGTATATAAAACATCACAGCACAATTAAAAAATATATGGCACATGTAAACCAAACGGCGGTGGTCTATGGCGATAGGTAAGATGGGCTGAGAGTGGCATTAAGGAGTCTATGTTCAGTAATGTATGTAAAATGTATGTACAGTACCAGTCAAAAGTTTGGACACACCTACTCATTCAAGGGTTTTTCTTTATTTTTTATTATTTTCTACATTGTAGAATGATAGTGAAGACATCAAAACTATGAAATAACACATATGGAACATGTAGTAACCCCCCAAAAAAGTGTTATACAAATCAAAATATATTTTATATCTGAGATTCTTCAAAGTAGCCACCCTTTGCCTGATGACAGCTTTGCCTACTTTTGTAGCAGAAAAGATGTAAAGAACATATGGGTTATGAAATAAGAGATAGTTACCTTTTTAATGAATAACATAACTTCTCTGTAAACAATAAAGGACGTCACAAAATGGTCGCCTAACGTCGTCAGGACGTTGTGTCATGGTTCCCTAGAGGATTTGTCTAGTTCCTGGCTGGTCTCGAGGACGTTTTGAAGGCATTCTTGAGATGTTGTGTCATGCTCTCCTGGAGTTGTTGTCTAGTTCCCGGTTTGTTCCAAGGACGTTACCCAATGCCGTAAAGAAATGTCTCCCCCCAAAAATGGTTTACCCAAGGCACGCGCACCCTAGTTTCATTACACCTCACCCCTTGTTACTGTTGCCAAGCCCATCAAGGCCCTGATTGTTGAACCACTGATCCAGTCACAGCTCTTTGTCTTTTGCCAATGCTAGGGACAGCCACCCCCACACACAAAACAGTGCTTTTAACAGTGTTTTACACCCACATATGAGAATGTTCTCTTGGCCGGTTTCCACCCGGTTACGTAACCCTGAACCTTAGAGGCTGCTGCCCTACATACATAGACTTGAATTCACTGGCCACTTTCATAATGGAACACTAGTCACTTTAATAATGTTTACATTCTTTGCTTTACTCATCTCATATGAATATAATGTATTCTATTCTACTGTATTTTAGTCTACGCCACTCCAACATTGCTCATCCTATATTTATATATTCTTTAATTCCATTATTTTACTTTTAGGTTGTGTGTATTGTTGTGAATTGTTAGATATTACTGCACTGTTGGAGCTAGAAACACAAGCATTATAGCTACACCCGCAATAACATCTGCTAAACACGTGTATGTGACCAATACAATTTGATTTGGGACCATGTATTCTGTTTAAGGTTAGTGATACACTGCTAAGCTAAAATGGTGTAAGCAATGACAATATGATTACATTTGACATGATCACTTAGTAGACTTTTGAATATGACCCAACCTGGGATTTGATCTGACAACCTCTGGATTTGGGATACGCTGATCTTCCTGCTGGGCCACAAAATCTGTAGAATTTCAGAAGTCCCCTACACATTCATACCCATAATACATCTCTGCACTTAACAAAATGTGCCATCTGCACTGCTAATTTAGTCATCAGTTAATCTGACTATCCTCTCAGACTTCATTTACTTATTCCAGCTATGTGTCTGAGCGTGTACTCAAAATTGTCCACATCCTGACTTTTTATTTCACCTTGTGACTAAATAGATCTTTGTCCTAATTTTCTTTCAGTTTTTATCCTAGTTTTCCTCCTTTGTGGATTTTTTTCACATGCGTCAGTAAGTTAGACTTTTGAGTGAAGCTTTTCCCGCAATCATCACAGCTAAATGGTTTCTCTCCTGTGTGAGTCAGTTTATGGTTCCTTAGGTTCCCCTTCTGATTGAAGCTTTTCCCACAGTCAGCACAGCTAAATGGTTTCTCTCCTGTGTGAGTAAGTGTATGCTTCTTAGGGACCCCTTCTGATTGAAGCTTTTCCCACAGTTATCACAGCTAAATGGTTTCCTCCTGTGTGAGTCCGTTTATGGTCCGTAGGTTCCCCTCCTGATTGAAGCTTTTCCCACAGTCACTACAGCTAAATGGTTTCTCTCCTGTATGAGTCAGCATATGGCTCCTTAGGTTCCACTTATGAATGAAGCTTTTCCCACAGTCAACACAGCTAAATGATTTCTCTCCTGTGTGAGTCAACATATGGTTCTTTAGGTTCCCCTTCAAATTGAAGCTTTTCCCACAGTCTCCACAGCTAAATGTTCTTCCCCGACTCCTGTGTGAATCCTCATGTGCTTGGACAGATATCCTTTGAGGCTGAAGGTCTTGGCACAAACAGGACAGGTGCAGGGTTTCCCACTGTGACAGAGGCGGACATGGGCCTTCAGTTTACAGGGGGAGAGCAGCGTTTTCTGCAGAAGCTGCATTCACTGAGTCTCTTCTTGTGGAGAGTCATATGCCTCCCCACGTCAGCTTTCAGAGCAAACTTTTCACCACAGTCACGGCAGTGGTGAGTTTTTCTAGACGTGCTGGGTTTGGAACAATGTTCCGCCATTGATGGCCTGGGATCCAATCGTGGGCTGCTGTCAAGTCCTACTGGGTCACTGCTTACAGCTGACCTGTGGCTGGAGCATTGTTTTGATTATCTGGAGGGTCACAGGGAATGTAGAGACCCTTAAGGTGGGTCACAGTAACAAAAGGTGTGAGATCCACTTGTTTAGGGTCACTCTCTCTGATCTCCACAGTCTGGGTTTGGGGAGAAGTGAAGGCTGAAGTGGGTCCTCCTGATCACATTCACTTTTCACACAGGAAGGAGTGAATTTGATATCAGCTCCAGCCCTTGAAGCTGCTCTTCCTCCTGACTGGTCCTGAGTTCCTCCTGCTCCTCTTTAATCTGTGGAAGCTCTGGGTTCTCCTGCCCCAGACTGGGGCTCCACTCCTGCTCACAGTGCTGCTGCTCAGGGAGACCTCCTCTTCAGAGACAGCGAGAGAGAGCTGGAGGGAATCTGGAGGAAAGGAGAGACGAGCAGAGGTTATCTATAGAGCCTTTAGACAGTCGTCACTAGCTGGCACAGCCACAGCCATAAACTGAACTCAAGAACCAATTTCTCTCATTGAAAACAGCATGTGACCAGGAACTCTGCCAGAGCACATGGACAGTCAAAGGTCATACACAGTCAAAATCATGTTTTTCATGAAATTGGATGATATTTGAAGAAAACCAGAGTATGACCAAAGTATGAAAAATGACTGTTGCTTCTACATTGATAAAGTTTGATCATAAAGTTACTGGTTCCCTCCCCATGTCAAACACTTCGATATATTAATAAGGGGACAAGCGGACATCACTTAATTTTAATGTGTGCTAACATAATATTCTCTTCTCTTTAAATAAGTACTGCATTGTCACAAACATCGGAGAACTCGTGTTTGCAGAGGGGCGTGGGTTATATAGCTGGTCATGGCTCACATCAACACCATCATCTCAGAAACCCTAGACCCACTCCAATTTGCATACCGCCCAACAGAGCCATGGCTTGGGGTAGAAGCTGTTAAGAAGCCTTTTGGACCTAGACTTGGCGCTCTGGTACCGCTTGCCGTGCGGTAGCAGAGAAACAGTCTATGACTAGGTTGGCTGGAGTCTGACCATTTTTAGGGCCTTCCTCTGACACCGCCTGGTATAGAGGTCCTGGATGGCAGGAAGCCTGGCCCCGAGCAGTTGCCATACCAGGCAGTAATGCAACCAGTCAGGATGCTCTCGATGGTGCAGCTGTAGAACCTTTTGAGGATCTGAGGACAATTGCAAAATATGTTCAGTCTCCTGAGGTGGAATAGGCTTTGTCACTTTGTCTTAGTGTGTTTGGACCATGATATCTATGCAAACTCACTATAACTCTAGCTACATGTACATATTACCTCAATTAACCTT
>NW_019945183.1:38153-39428 GCF_002910315.2 Salvelinus sp. IW2-2015
GACTAACCTGTGCCCCCGCACATTGACTCTACCGGTACCCCCTGTATATAGCCTCGCTACAGTTATTTTACTGCAGCTCTCATTATTTTTTATTTATATATATATTTTTTAACTGCATTGTTGGTTAAGGGCTTGTACAATTTGGTGGTCACACCAGATACTGACTGGTTTTCTGATCAACCCCCCTACATTTTTAAGGTATCTGTGACCAAGATGCATATCTGCATTCCCGTTAATGTGAAATCCATAGATTAGGGCATAATGAATTTATTTCAATTGATTGAATTCCTTATATGAACTGTAACTTAGTAAATTCTGAGAAATTGTTAAATGTTGGGTTAATATTTTTGTCCAGCGTAGCCATCTGAAGATCTACATACKAACCTATTCTACATAGTTGTATCTCTGGTGTGATCCGCAGCAGTCTCCGTAGCCGATCATTCTCCTCGCGGTACTCCGCTACCGTTTCTTCAACTGCCCCKAAAATCTCCACAGCTGCCGCGGTTAAACGCTCATTTAAAAACACACGAAACGACTGTAGTTTAGACATGTTTCAGTCGACTGAGAATTGGGTATTCAACATGTATGTCTTCGTCGACGAGCACAAACAAACGCTCCCTACCGTTTTACTTCCGTATTGTTTTGTTCTGTTTTTATCAGCGGGTAACGAGCCCAGAAACAAATCACAGCGTCCCCATGGTGATGGGGTTTTACTACACGCTACAGACCAATGATACTGGGAATAGATACTGTAGTTCAGGGATTCTTGAAAGACGGGACAAACTCTACCTTCTTCACACAAATATTTTTCTTCATATAAAACATTTAAAATATACATTTTGATGGACCAAATAACCTCCTAATTCTTTCATTTCTTTCTGAAAATGCAACTAACTGGATTTATGGCAACTTCATTAGATACAATAAAAGGCATTTTCTTTTTTACATTGTCCAACAAGTGTGTTAAGGCCTTGATTGTTTCATTCTAACATTAGATTATTCAAATATGTAATACAAATCTCCAAACATTGTGTTTTATTTTATAGAGCTATATCAGGGATGGTTAACTGGTGACCCGGCCTTTTGAAGGCGCTCAGATCAATTTCCGTAAGAAGTTAAATCATTTTGGGGTCTCCACTAATTGTTGAGAGTTATAATATCTAATGTAATGTAGYAAAATACACAAGGTACAATATCGAAGTTTGGTTGTGCATCAGCAGTTTCTCTCTTGATATGTCAGCCACTGACAGTCACTCAATTATCTTACATCAGCTA
>NW_019945183.1:39697-52707 GCF_002910315.2 Salvelinus sp. IW2-2015
GACGGAGTTGACAACAACTACTAAAAACAGACTTATTTGTGCCACAAAAAATAAGTCCATACAAATATTTGTAAAATACAGAAAATTCTTCATTTGAAAATCAAMAATAAAAACGTATCTTTCAGCACTCTGACAGAGTTGACGTCAGACAAAATCTGATGTTTTACAGAGTTGACAAAAATGTTATGTTACTTCATTCAGGTGGTATGCAAAGTAGCAATTTCCTTTTCCCTCAGTTGCTTCAACATGTTTAAACCAAATATAATATCCTCTCAGGGAGATGGAGTTAATGGTCACAACCATAAACTATGGTGATTWCAATATTATTTGTTTAAATCTATCAAAAGTTTATAAGGTAACACACTGGTCTTGTTGCACTACATGTAATGAGGAGGTGAAGAAGGGGTCCTTGCTCATTCCTGATTAATTTATTKATTTTAGACAAATCTGAATGAGTTGACCAAATCTCCAGACAATTTTTTAGGAATTACAGTTTTCAGATAAATATGATTTCAAGTCAGACATAGATCCTTGCAATAAAACTATATTATACTTTTTCAGTTAACATTTATTATTAMAATTTTAAAAACACAATGAGGGTTTGAAATTGGGATCCTTTGCTCCAGACAAGAGCAAAGTGCAGACATGGAAATTAATAATATTACAAATATTATACAATTCCCCTACATTGTTTAACTCAAATAATGCAAGAAAATCMTCTTTTTTTTCAACTACAAAAATAAAGTTTCCTGCTGGACAAGAACTGTTCCGACTCTCAAGAATCCCTGAGCTGTCCATCTTGATTTTGGCTAGCTTTATCACGCACCTGTGTGTTCCAAAATGGATTTATTCACTTTACCTTCCAAAAGGTACCTGACTTTGCACCCAAGATAGTCACACTCATGGACAGGACGGGCTAGCGTGCAAGTGAGCGAGAGAGAGACTGAGCGAGAGAGAGAATACTGTTACCAGAACACTGACTTCCGTTCCACTCCATAGGATACTAGGAGATCTAGTAGAGAGAAACAGGAGAGTGTTGTGACTATCTCTCTATAATGTCCTGTTGTGATGCTTTGTCCTGTTGTGCGAATGTCTTGCAAAATACTGTCATCATTACTTTACCTACAACTTCACATGTCAGTCACTAGATGGAAGCACTTCACTGTGTTCCACTCAGACAGAGTTCATATGTCATGGAAACAGGGCTTTACACTGTTGAGTCCAACTGTTGACACTCAAACAGTTAGTGTCATGAGGAAAAATGTATAAACTACGACATGTGGTTGTCTCACCTAGCCATCTTAAGATGAATGRACTAATTGTTGCTCTGGATAAGAGTGTCTAGTAAATGACATAAATGTAWATACACAGCTGGCTGGACACATAGGTTAGTATGTAGTCATGTCTTGTCGGTCTGGCTGAGAGTGAGAGACACACACAGGGAAGGAAAGAGAAGGATGAAATATACAATTGACATTCTCACTTCTCATGTTGTTGTAGCCTACTGAAAGGATCCACGTTAGTGTAATAGATCCACTTCATTGGCCAGCTAGCCGATTTCCTTTTGCTGTAGTAGGATGTAATGCAGACACCTCTTAATCAGAGGGACACTGAGGAGCAAACATGTGTTTAGTTTTATTTACTCAACATGCATTAGTCTAGAAGCCTGTATGTATAGAATGAAAATATGTCCTCCTTTGGGGAACATTTAAGCAGATACATCATCTATACCTCTTTCTATTGTAGTAGACTAATGCATACAGTTAAAGTCCCACTCCTCCACATTGTTGTCACGACTTCTGCCGAAGTCGATGCCTCTCCTGTACGGGCGATGTTCGGCGGTCGACGTCGCCGGTCTTCTAGCCATCGCCGATCCCTTTTTCCATTTGTTTTGTCTCGTTTTCCCACACACCTGGATCTCATTTCCCTCCTTATGTGTTGTGTATTTAACCCTATGTTTCCCCCATGTCTTTTGTGTGGTATTGTTTATCTGTTGTTCATGTATGCCCACACTAGGCTGGTTGCGCTGGGTTATGTTCAACCAGTATTTTGTATTTCGTGTTCGTTTGTGCCGTGTGCTTTTGGTTCGCCAAATAAAAGGCTCCGTGTTACTACCAACTATCTATTCTCCTGCGCCTGACTTTCTACAGCCCTTCACGCATACCTTGACAATTGTGGCCAATATGAATAACACACACCTGTTTACTTTGACTCTCCTGGTGTTGTGAACCTAATCCTGATTTACAGTCAACTCTGACCCACAGTACACAACATCTACAACATCTTCTCACATGTGGCGTCCAGGTCAGTCATGTCTGGTTCAGTTTTAGCATGGTCCTGTTTGCTGTAATACAGTTGTGTGTTTTAATGTGTTTAGTAATTGGTAAGAGTCAGGGCCATCATGCACCCATTATTTTAGAGGGGCAGGCAGTAGTGAGGTTCGAGGGGCGTGTTCAGAGAATGTAGCGTGTTTCAAACACCTGAAACTGCTTTTCCTGCAAGCTAGAGTTGTCGTGTCTTTGGCTATGCAGGTTAAGTGATATGACATGCTATTCTATAAATAATTTATCTATAAATTAATATTACCTGATTAAGCTAATCATGTAAATGTAATTAACTAGAAAGTCGCGGGCACCACAAAAAAATGTTTATAGAAGCTGTTATCTTCCGAAAAACTCTTAAGACCTTCAATACAGTCAATATTTAATTGTCGCCTTATTCAGTCTCATCTGAAAGTTGTAAATTCTTGGTTATCTTCACGAACCCTGGCTAACAAGTTGAATCAGCAATACAAAATTGGTTTAATTATTGGATCGTTCATCTTCACGTTGAAATTCGATGCTAATTTCGTTAGGTTCTTGTTGTTCAACCAGAGCTCACGCTGAGGTTGGCTTAGTTCTGTTGTGATCTTGTCCTTTAACGTGGGGACCGCCGTCCTCTCGTCCTTGGACAGAAAGGTGAATTTTTCTCAACGGGTTTATATAGTGGTGAAAGAAGGGGTGTTTCATAGTTACCACCAAAGTCTGTTCACTTGGGCGGGGGCCTCTGAGTAGCAGTTTCTCTATGACAAACCGTTCTCTCATTTAAGAAGCAAATTACATTGAATCTTTTCACAAATAGTTTCTATTCTTAAACATTTAATTGCACAACAATTCCATGTGAATCTGTAACTAGAATGTGTCAAACTTTCCAAGATACATTTTATGTCATCCTGTCATTAGTAATAATGTCTCAGACAACAATGATCTGAGATCTATTCATAAGTACCAACGCTATTTTCTACTGGTTGGATTACCGAAATATGGTTCCGTTTCCCACCTTTGATGTTCCCAGACTCTCTATGTTACAAAGGCTTTACAAGAGTCAAACTCTGTAAAGTAGAGAGAGAGAAAAGGGGAAAGGTATTTATGTGGGTCATAAACCTCCCCCAAAAGGCCACGTCATGACGAGTCATAATCATTATGTCAATATGTTATATTTTTTCTGCGTAGGTTATCTAAGCAGACCTCTTTGCCTGTTCAATGGTCATGTAATGAATGATGCACATTAATTCTTTAAGAACTTGTAGGCTTAGGAGTTCAGTTCAACTGCTACATTGGTATATAGTATCTCATAAACCAGGTAGTTTGGGTCCTGGATAGTGATTGGCTGAAAACTGTGGTATATCAGACATTATAAACCGGGTGGATCGAGTCCTGAATGCTGATTGCTGAAGCCATGGTATATCAGACCGTATACATGGTATGACAAAAAACGACTATTAACTGGTCTTATTACATTGGTAACCAGTTTATAATAGCAACAGGTCACCTCAGGAGTTTGTCGTATATGGCCAATATACCACGGCTAAGGGCGATATCCAGGCACTCCGCGTTGCATCGTGCGTTAAGAACAAATCTTAGCCATGGTATATTGGCCATATAACTCATCCCCTCGGCTATATTGCTTAAATAAACCCAAATAAATTTAAAGCTATTTTTGAAATTTCTAAAGTCTAGCAACCTTGCCACCGCCATGTGAACCAAAAAATATAAACGCAACATGCAAAATTTCAATATTTGACTGAGTTACAGTTCATATAAGGAATCAATCAATTTAAATAAAAATTAGGCCATATCTATGGGTTTCACATGACGGGCATGGGTGCAGCCATGGGTGGGCCTTTGAGGGCATTGGCCAACCCCTTGGCAGACAGGCCACCCACTGGGAGCCATATGTTATAGGTGGTTATGTGTTATCAGTGTGGTTATGTTATCTGGTGTTATTATGTTATCTGGTGGTATATATGTATATCAGGTGGTAATATGTTATCTGTGGTTATTATGTTATCAGGTGGTATTCTGTTATCAGGTGTTTATGGTTCTGGTGTTATTATGTTATCAGGTGCGTTATTATGTTATCTGGTGGTTGATTATGTTATCAGGTGGTTATTAGTTATCTGGTGTATGTTATCAGTGGTTATATATGTTATCCGGTGGTTATTCTGTTATCAGGTGTTTATTATGTTATCAGGGTTGGTTATGTTATCTGTGTTATTGTGTTATCGGTGTTTATTATGTTATCTGGTGGTAATTATGTTATCTGTGGTTATTGTTCAGGTGGTATTCTGTTATCAGTGATTATGTTATCTGTGGTTTTATTTATGGTGGTTATTATGTTATCTGTGGGTTTTTATGTTATCAGTTTGTGGTTATTTCTGTTATTCAGGTGTTTATGTTATCTGGTGGTTATTACTTTATAGGTGGTTATTATGTTATTCTGGGTATTATGTTATTCAGTGTTATTCTGTTATCAGGTGGTTATTCTGTTCATCAGGTGGTTATTCTGATACAGGTGGTTATTATGTTATCAGGTGGTTATTATGTTATCTGTGGTTATTATGTTATCAGGTGTTTATTATGTTATCAGGTGGTTATTATGTTATAGGTGGTTTAGTTATCTGGTGGTTATTCTGTTATCAGGTGGTTATTGTTATCAGGTGTTATGTTATCTGGTGGTTATTATGTTATCGGTGGTTATTATGTTATCGGGTGGTTATTCTGTGTTATCAGGTGGTTTTCTGTTATCAGGTGTTTCTGTTATCTGGTGGTTATTAGTTATCAGGTGGTATTATGTTATCAGGTGGTTATTCTGTTATCAGTGGTTATTCTGTTATCAGGTGGAATTATGTTTACATGTGTTAGTTATCTCTGGTTATTCTGTATTCTGTGGACGTCACAAAATGGTCGCCTAAAGTAGTCAGGATGTTCTGTCATGGTCCCTGAGGTTTTTTGTCTAGTTCCTTGAGATGTCACCTGATGTACAGAAAGAAACACCCCCAATTCCAGGGCACGCGCACCCTAGTTGTATTACACATCACCCTTGTTACTGTTGCCAAACCCATCAAGGCCCTGACTGGGTGAACCACTGATCCAGTCACAGCTCTTTGTCTTTTGGCAATGCTAGGGACAGCCACCCCCCCACACAAAACAGTGCTTTTAACAGTGTTTACCACCCACATATTGAGAATGTTCTCTTGGCCGGTTTCCACCCGGTTACGTAACCCCGAACCTTAGAGGCTGCTGCCCTACATACATAGACTTGAATTCACGGCCACTTCATAATGGAACACTAGTCACTTTAATAATGTTTTCATATTTTTGCTTTACTCATCTCATATGTATATAATGTACTCTATTCTACTGTATTTTAGTCCATGCCACATTGATCATCTTAATTATTTATATATTCCTAAATTCCATTCTTTTACTTTTAAGTTTGGTGTGTTTATTGTGAATTGTTAGATATTACTGCACTGTTGAGCTAGAACACAAGCATTTCTCTACACCCCAATAACTTCTGCTAAACACGTGTATGTGACCAATACAATTGTATTTTATTTGGTCCATGTATTCGGTTAAGGTTAGTGATCACTGTTTAGCAAAATGTGTAAAAAAAAAAAAAAAAAAAAGGTACTCAATGACAATATGATTACATTTGACATGATCACCTAGTAGACTTTTCAATATGACCCAACCTGGGATTTGAACTGACAACCTCTGGATTTGGGATATGCTGATCTTCCTGCTGGGCCACAAAATCTGTAGAATTTCAGAAGTCCTCGACACATTCATAGTTCATTCAGAATATTGTCCACATCCTGATCTTGTGACTAAATATATCTTTGTCCTAATTTTCTTTCTTCTTTCAGTTTTCATCCTGTTTGCCGTCTTTGTGGATGTTTTTCACATGCGTCAGAAAATTTGACTTTTGAGTGAAGCTTTTCCCACAGTCACCACAGCTAAATGGTTTCTCTCCTGTGTGAGTTAGTGTATGCTTCTTTAGGGACCCCTTGTGACTGAAGCTTTTCCCACAGTCGTCACAGATAAATGGTTTCTCTCCTGTRTGAGTYASYRTRTGCWYYKTTASGKRYYCCTTRYGAYTGAACCCTTTCCCACAGTCGCCACACTTAAACTGTTTCTCCCCTGTGTGAATCCTCATGTGCTTGGACAGATGTCCTTTGAGTTTGAAGGTCTTGCTACAAACAGGGCAGGTGTAGGGTTTCCCACTGTGACAGAGGCTGACATGGGCCTTCAGTTTACAGTTGGAGTTGTAGCGTTTTCTGCAGAAACGGCATTCACTGAGTCTCTTCTTGGAGAGAGTCACATGCCTCTGCAGGTCAGCTTTCAGAGCAAACATTTCACCACAGTGGTGAGTTTTTCTAGACGTGGTGCTGGGTTTGGAACAGTGTTCACCTATTGATGGGTTTGGATTCAATGATGAGCTGGGAACCAATGGTGGGCTGCTGTCAAGTCCTACTGGGTTTCTGCTTACGCCTGAGCATTGGCTGGAGGCACCGTTGTGATTATCTGGAGGGTCACAGGGAATGTAGAGACCCTTAAGGTGGGTCACAGTAACAAAAGGTGTGAGATCCACATGTTTAGGGTCACTCTCTCKGTTCTCCACAGTCTGRGTTTGRGGARRAGTSAWGGACTGAAGTGGGTCCTCCTGATCACATTCACTTTTCACACAGGAAGGAGTGAATTTGATATCAGCCTCCAGACCTTGAAGCTGCTCTTCTTCCTTACTGGTCCTGAGTTCCTCCTGTTCCTCTTTAATCTGTGGAAGCTCTGGGTTCTCCTGCCCCAGACTGGGGTTCCACTCCTGCTCACAGTGCTGCTGCTCAGGGAGAACCTCCTCTTCAGAGACAGTGAGAGAGAGCTGCAGGGAGTCTGGAGGAAAGGAGAGAGGAGCAGAGGTTATCTATAGAGCCTTTAGACAGTCGTCACTAGCTGGCACGGCCACAGCCATAAACCCTGCCTATTTCTAACATGCATCTTCTTAAAGCAGAACTGAACTCAAGAACCAATTTCTCTCATTGAAAACAGCATGTGACATTGATATAAGTCAGAAACATTTCCTCCTGTGCCAAAATGTTTCCCATGCTTGTTCAATGAACCATAAACAATTCATGAACATGCACCTGTGGATCGGTCATTAAGACCCTAGCAGCTTACAGACGGTAGGCATTTCAGGTCACAGTTATGAAAACTTAGGACACTTAAGAGGCCTTTCTACTRACTCTGAAAAACACCAAAAGAAAGATGCCCAGGGTCCTTGCTCATATGTGTGAACGTGCCTTAGACATGCTGCAAAGAGGCATGAGGACTRCAGATGTGGCCAGGGCAATACATTGCAATGTCCGTACTGTGAGACGCATAAAACAGCGCTACAGGGAGACAGGACAGACAGCTGATCATCCTCGCAGTGGCAGACCACATGTAACAACACCTGGACTTATAAATCGGTACATCTGAACATCACACCTGCGGGACAGGTACAGGATGGCAACAACAACTGCCCGAGTTACACCAGGAACGCACAATCCCTCCATCAGTGCTCAGACTGTCCGCAATAGGCTGAGAGAGGCTGGACTGAGGGCTTGTAGGCCTGTTGTAAGTCAGGTCCTCACCAGTCATCACCGGCAACAACGTCACCTATGGGCACAAACCCACCGTCGCTGGACCAGACAGGACTGGCAAAAAGTGCTCTTCACTGACTAGTCACGGTTTTGTCTCACCAGGGGTGATGGTCGGATTGCGTTTATCGTCGAAAGAATGAGCATTACACCGAGGCCTGTACACTGGAGGGGGATTGATTTGGAGGTGGAGAGTCCGTCATGGTCTGGGGCCGTGTGTCACAGCATCATCGAACTGAGCTTGTTGTCATTGCAGGCAATCGCGACGCTGTGCGTTACAGGGAAGCCATCCTCCTCCCTCATGTGGTACCCTTCCTGCAGGCTCATCCTGACATGACCTTCACATGACAATGCCACCAGCCATACTGCTCGTCCTGTGAGTGATTTCCTGCAAGACAGGAATGTCAGTGTTCTGCCATGGCCAGCGAAGAGCCAGGATCTCAATCCCATTGAGCACATCTGGGACTTGTTGGATCAGAGGGTGAGGGATAGGGCCATT
This sequence comes from Salvelinus sp. IW2-2015, assembly GCF_002910315.2. Lineage (NCBI taxonomy): Eukaryota > Metazoa > Chordata > Actinopteri > Salmoniformes > Salmonidae > Salvelinus > Salvelinus sp. IW2-2015. The sequence goes on from NW_019945183.1 coordinate 48,154, forward strand.
CCCCCAGAAATTTCAGAGAACTTGCAGGTGCCTTGGTGGAAGAGTGTGGTAACAATCTCACAGCAAGAACTGGCTAATCTGGTGCAGTCCATGAGGAGGAGATGCACTGCATACTTAATGCAGCTGGTGGCCACACCACATACTGACTGTTACTTTTGATTTTGACTCACCCTTCGTTCAGGGACACATTTTCAATTTCTGTTAGTCACATGTCTGTGGAACTTGCTCAGTTTATGTCTCAGTTGTTGAATCTTATTATGTTCATACAAATATTTACACATGTTACGTTTGCTGAAAATAAACGCAGTTGACAGCGAGAGGACGTTTCTTTTTTTGCTGAGTTTATAATGTTAATATATTCAGATGTAATTGTTAGAAAATAATTAAATGTATGTTTTGGGGACAAAGGTGGCGGTGGGGTTATGGTATGGGCAGGCATAAGCTACAGACAATGAGCACAATTGTATTTTATCAATGGCAATTTGATGCACAGAGACACCGTGACGAAATCCTGAGGCCCATTGTCATGCCATTCATCCGCTGCCATCACCTCCTGTTTCAGCATGATAATGTACAGCCCCATGTTGCATGGATCAGTACACAATTCCTGGAAGCTGAAAATGTCCCAGTTCTTCCAAGGCCTGCATACTCACCAGACATGTCACCCATAGAGCATGTTTGTTCAGGATCGACATATGTAGGACAGTTCCAATTCCCGCCAATATCTAGCAACTTCGCACAGCCACTGAAGAGGAGTGGGACAACATTCAACACGCCACAATCAACTGCCTGATCAACTCTATGTGAAGGAGATGTCCCCCTGCATGAGACAAATGGTGGTCACACCAGATAGTGACTCGGTTTCTGACCCACCTGATCACCATCTGTGACCAACAGATYCATATCTCTATTCCCAGTCATGTGAAATCCATAGATTAGGGCCTAATGATTTTATTTCAATTGACTGATTTCCTTATATGAACTATAACTCACAAAAATATTTGAAATTCTTGCATGTTGCGTTTATATTTTTTGTTTAGTGTAGCTATCAGAAGATCTACATACGAACCTATTCTACATAGTTGTATCTCCGGTGTGATCCGCAGCAGTCTCCGTAGCCGATCATTCTCCTCGCGGTACTCCGCTACCGTTTCTTCAACTGCCCCGAAAATCTCCACAGCTGCCGCGGTTAAACGCTCATTTAAAAACACACGAAACGACTGTAGTTTAGACATGTTTCAGTCGACTGAGAYRTGGGTATTCAGCTATTATGTATACATCCACGAGGAAAGYATGGTGTACACAAACGAAACAAACCCACCCTCAGATTTACTTCCCTTTTGTTCTGTTTTTATCAGCGGGTAACGAGCCCATTATCCAATCACAGCGCCCCCATGGAGATGGGGTTTTACTACYCGCTACAGACCAATGATACTAGGAATAGATACTGTAGTTCAGGGATTCTTGAATGACGCGACAAATTATTTTTTCCACAAATATTTTTCTTAATATTAACCAAAGAATCTCATAATTCTTAAATATTTTCTGAAAATGCAACTAACTCCGTCAGACACCATAAAAGCATTTCATTTTTACATGTATTTTCCAAGAAGGGTTTAAAAGTCTTCATTGTTTCATTCTAACATWAAATTATTCAAATATGTAATACAAATCTCCCAACGTTTTGTTTTATTTMATAGAGCTATATCAGGGATGGTTAACTGGTGACCCGGCCTGCAGCTCCCATTTTGAAGGCTCTCCGATCAATTTCCGTAAAGAGTAAATACWTTTTTTTTTAATCAGTTGGGGTCTTCACTTGTTGTTGAGAGTTATAATATCTAACGTAATGTAGTTAAACACACAAGGTGCAATATCAAAATGTGGTTGTGCATCAGCAGTGTCTCTCTTGTTATTGCAGCCACTGACAGTCATTCAATTAGCCCATGTCAGCTAACATTTTTTGACTGGTAAATGAGTTTAGCGCACAGCTATCTAAATTTAGTAATCATGGTCGAATTACCGGACAGCGGGCCCCCATTGAATGTGTCTTACTCAGATAATATATTAAAAACTGCAAAACATTTCTCTTCACCCTTTGGCAAAATGTGTATAATTGCAGGAAATGTATGAACTTTTTACGGAAATTGATCTGAGGGCCTTCAAAAGGCCTGGTCACCAGTTGCCTATTCCTGATATAGCACTATAAATAAAACAAAACGTTTGGAGATTAGATTTTGTATTACATATTTGAATAATCTAATGTTATCATTGGGTCTGTAATTTGTAGTAAAACCCCATCCACATGGGGCGCTGTGATCTGTTTATGGTCTTGCCACCCGCTGACAAAAACGAACAAAACAATACGAAGTAAAACAAAGGGAGGCTTTGTTTTGTTTGTGGTAGAACATGAACGAAGACTCGTTGGGAACGGCGTTTTCGAAGCGACGTTGTGTGAAAATGTTAGAATTAGCGGAAAAACACAATCAAACTTTACTCTGTGTGGGCGGTTCGGCACAGCTGAGCTGTGTCTCGGTTAGAGAATGGTAGGAGATAGTGACGGAGAAGAAGTGAAGCAAGTATGTGTCACACTGCTTTGCTTTATCTTGGCCAGGTCGGCAGTTGCAAATGAGAACTTGTTCTCACACTAGCCTACCTGGTTAAATAAAGGTGAAATAAAATTGTACAAAATAAAGGATGGAGCATAGTGGTACAAATAAGGAGGGATTAAGAAAGAGGAAAAAGAAAGCGGGAGAGAAAGGGAGTAACGTTAGGGGTTTGAAGGGGAGCGAGAGGTCTATGGAGGTAGAGAGGAGGCAGAAAAGGAAGTTTGAGGAGAGCAACAGTTTCTAACGCTAGTGGCAGTTTTGGATGTAGAAAGTGCCGAGGAAGAGGAGTAATTCTGACTTCAGGGAGAAGGGCAAGATAAGACGCGAGGGGAGCATGGGGGTGAAGAGGAGCATAAAGTGATTCTGACGTTCAGGGAGGAAGGGGGAATAGGGGCGATGAGTCCGATAAGGTTGACAGCTGTGATAAAAGAGTTGACTGGGGAAGTTGTCAATGGTAAAGTGTTAAGAGATGGGAGTTTGTTGGTGTTCTGTAAGGGCATGACGCAGAGGGAGAAAGCTCTCGGGTGAAGCAAATAGGGAAGTGTAAGGTGGTGTCGAGCAGATGGAATGATTGAAGGGGTGATAACAGGGGGGCCTGTGAGGATTAGCATTCAAGCGGTTAGGGACAATTTGAAGGAGGCGTTCTAGTGAATGTTCATAGATTGCAAGCAACAAGGGGTGGAGTTAGGGCAGATAGCCATCTCTATTCTGTTACACTTCAAGGACTAGGTACTACCAATTAAAGTTACCATAGGGTATATGAGTTATTATGTGAGAGCATATGTACCGAAGCCTTTAAGATGTTATGAATGCCAGAGGTTTGGGCATGTGGCAACAGCATGTAAAGAGAGATGTGCCAGGTGTGGAGGGGAGCATGAGTATGGGAAATGTGGGGATGGTGTAAACCCAAAGTGTAACATAAAACCATAATGTGGCATATAGTCAGTGTGAGGCTATGAAGCAGGCAGTGAAGGTGCAACAAGTGAGAGTGGAGAGAAGGGTGTCTTATGCTGAGGCAGTGAGGGTGGTCCAGGTCCAGAGATATACAGGTTCAAGAGAGCGATGGGTAGGAGCATCTAGATGGAGGATTACGGGGCAGGTGGGTGGCGGTATACATAGATAAGATAAAGCTGGTGACGTTCATAGCAGGAGTTATCAATAGCACCGCTGGAGTAAAGTCTAAAACGGAGAGGATTAAGCTAGTAGTGGATGCTGCTGGGAGACATCTGAGTGTGACAGGGTTGACATGGGAAGAGGTTCCAGATGTCCCGGTGCTCCCGACGGCCAGTCCGCCATTGGTAGTACTACAATGGAATGCTCGAAAGCCTATTGGCTAATGGGCAGGAGTTCAATAAGTTAATTGTAGACATGCCAGCTAAGCCTGATGTGATTTGTGGGCAGGAAACATGTCTCAAACCGTATGTGTAGTTTATACTACAGGGATATGTAGTGGTTTGTAGGGGGGGGATGTACCACCTTCATAAAGCAAGGACTTCCCTACAGGATGCTAGGCAAAGGCATTGAACAGGAATATGTGGTTGAGAGGAGGGATGGCTCGCAAGGTAGAGGCCAACTGGGATCATGCCTGGAACTGCATGTGTTCTGTGACGCTTCAGAGCGAGCTTATGGGGCTGTTTCCTATCTAAGAGTGGAGGATAAGGCAGGCCACACCCATGTCTCCTTTGTCATGGCCAGGTCCAGGGTCGCACCCAAGAAGCAGTTGTCAATGCCTAGGCTGGAACTCAGTGCTGCCCTTTCCGGAGCCCAGTTGGCCTCTACCTTGCGAGCCGAGCTCACCTTGCCAATCCAAAGGGTCATCTACTGGAGTGATTCGACCACTGTATTGACCTGGCTCACATCGGAGTCCTGCAGGTATAAGGTGTTTGTCGGAACTCGCATTGCGGAAATCCAAGACCTGACAGAAGTCCAGGACTGGAGGTATGTTGAT
>NW_019945183.1:53051-69102 GCF_002910315.2 Salvelinus sp. IW2-2015
CAAGCCCAACACAGGTTACCCCATGCCTAGCCCATACCAAGCCCAACACAGGTTACCCCACACCAAGCCCAACAGGTTACCCCATGCCTAGCCCACACCAAGCCCAACACAGGTTAACCCACACCAAGCCCAGCTGCTTCATAATGTAGAGGAAGGGCTAATTTGAATATTTGGAGGCGTGTTTTGCAAATACCTGAATTCATGTCGTTAACATTCCAAATGTGCCATCAAGTCTACAGTTGAAGAAAAACTGTGTTCTAATATATAAACAAACAAAATAAATTAAAAAATGCACCATTTTAAAGATATGTACTATATGATTGCATCCTATAATAAACATATATTATATATGATAAAATAATATTGTATATGATAAAATAATATCCATATATGATAAAACAATATTAATATATAATAAAACATTATTAATTTGATCTAACCTTTATTTACTAGGCAAGTCATTTAAGAACACATTCTTATTTACAATGTTGACCTACACCGGCCAAACCGGGACGACGCCGCCCGATGGGACTCCCAATCACAGCCGGTTCTGATACAACCTGGACTCAAACCAGGGTGTCTGCAGTGACGCCTCTACCACTGAGATGCAGTGCCTTAGATCACTGCGCAACTCGGGAGGCCGATAACACAATATTAGTACATGATAAAACAATATTTAAATATGATAAAACAATATTAATGTATACAGTAAATAAGAATATTAATATATGATAAAACAATATTAATATATGATAAAACAACATTCATATATACTGTAATACAAAAAATGAATATATGATAAAACATATTAATATATGATATTACAATATAAATATATATTGTAATAAAGAATATGAATATATGATAAAACAATAATATATACTGTCATAAAGAATATTAATATATGATAAAAAAATATTAATATACAGTGAGGGAAAAAGTATTTGATCCCCTGCTGATTTTGTACGTTTGCCCACTGACAAAGAAATGATCAATCTATAATTTTAATGGTAGGTTTATTTGAACAGTGAGAGACAGAATAACAACAAAAAAATCCAGAAAAATGCATGTAAAAAATGTTATAAATTGATTTGCATTTTAATGAGGGAAATAAGTATTTGACCCCTCTGCAAAACATGACTTAGTACTTGGTGGCAAAACCCTTGTTGGCAATCACAGAGGTCAGACGTTTCTTGTAGTTGGCCACCAGGTTTGCACACATCTCAGGAGGGATTTTGTCTCACTCCTCTTTGCAGATCTTCTCCAAGTCATGAAGGTTTCGAGACTGACGTTTGGCAACTCGAACCAAAAGCTGGGCCTACAAGAGAATACAATCCCACAATGACAGTAATGAATCATTGGGCAACTTTAGAGTTCTCCTGTCATCATAATATCAGGTAGATCAGCTGAGAATAGGGCACAGCATCAATTCCAGCTCTTAAAGTGACAGTACGCTACCTTGGGTGTACAATTTTAAATTAAACCATTATTTATTCTGCAGTTATTCTATTGCTATTTATTCTATTAGCAATAAAATGTACAGTACATGTTAAAAGTATCTTCTGATTACAATTATTATGTCTATATCTTTTCTGTTCCAAAATGTAAGTATGTTTATCTAGCTGTCCAGTAACACATTCTGATTGAATGGCTTGTCCTGCACTTTGTAAAATCCCAGGGTGCATTGAGTGAATGTTGGAAAAAGATCTTGATTCCTTTCTAAACATAGAAATGTGAAGCAAAGAGGACTCTGTCCACAAAATAGTTGAAGTGAACTATCAAAAGTGTTGATTCCTCATTCAAAGCCAGAGGCAGAGTGAATACAAAGAGAACAGAGTTATGTTTCTCTTAACTTCTTATGGCTGCAGGGGCAGTATTGAGTAACTTGGATGAAAGGTGCCCATATTCAAACGGCCTTGTGACTCAATTTCTTGCTCGTACAAATATGCATATTATTATTACTATTGGATTAGAAAAACACTCAAGTTTCTTACAAACCGTTGTTGAATGTATATTCTGTGAGTAAAACAGAACTATTTTTTGCAGCAAACTTCCTTGGTCGAAGTGAAAATCTGAATCGCGGGCCTGATTCCAAGGGCGCCTCCCTATCTTTTGCTTGAAATCTATTAGTTACATGCACTTCATACGGCCTTCACTAGATGTCATAGCTGTGGAGAGGTGAAATGGGCGTCTCTAGCTTGCTATGGTCAAAGAGAGGCTTGGATGACAGGACCCCAATTTCCTTTGTTCAGGAAGACGCGGAAGGGACTTCCGGGCATTGGCTTTTCTGAAAAGGCTGTCTGTTATAGACGGCTAATATCTCCGGCTTTGATTTTATTTGATAAATGTTGGACAATATCATCGTAAGTATGTTTTTTCAATATAGTTTAAATAGATTATTGAATTTTTTTCGGGAGTTTAGGCGTGGGTTGCCGTTCTCGTGCATTTGTTCACGAAGGCAGAGCTTAGCGCCACCTTGGCTAGTGTTTGCTTTGCTAATCGGAGGGAAAAAGGCCATTCTAAACCAAACAACGATTGCTTTCTGGCGAAGGACCCCGTTGTTACAACATTTTTGATGGAAGAATCATCAAAAGTAGGACCATTTATGATGTTATTTCATATATCTGTCAACAGTTACTATTAGTTTGCGCCCAGATTTGGGGCGCTCTTCGATCGCTATAACTTAGCTGTCAATATGTCGTTACTGAAGTTATTTTTAAATTCCTAACACGCCGATTGCATTAGAACTAGTGTATCTATCCATTTCCTATCAACATGGTATTTTTTCTAGTAAAGTTTATGATAGTTTTTTGGTTCAGAATAGGTGTGGTGTCAGAAATATATCCGGACATTTCTGGGAAAAGCTGACAGTTTTCCACAATGTATAAGCCCGGATTTTCAGCTCTAAATGCGAGCACATTTTTCGAACAACCATATATGTATTGTGTAATACTGATAGTTATATGGGGTACCTGTGTCTCATGGTTAGCTGATGTAATTTATAGTAAGGTTTAGTGGAATAGGATCGTAATATATTTTGCTGGTTTTTGTCCGCTTGACTACTGTGGCTGCCTGGTTGAATCCAATTGTAGCGCGCTACTTATTGTGTTTCGCTTAGGAAACACTTAATAGAATCGGAAATATTGCTGGGTTCACAAAGATGTTTGTCTTTCATTTGCTGTACACCATGTATTTTTCATAAATGTTTTTATGATGAGTATTTGGGATTTTTCAATTTGGTCTCTGTAATTGTTCTAGCTGCTTCGTGCTATTTCCGATTGTAGCTGCAATGTAAAAAACATGATTTATACCTCAAATATGCACATTTTTCCGACAAAAACATAGATTTATTGTATAACATGTTATAAGACTGTCATCTGATGAAGTTGTTTCTTGGTTAGTTTGGTTGGTTCTTGGTTAGTTTGGTTGGTTTTGTGGCATGCTACCTGTGCTTGGAAAAATGTCTGTGCTTTTTTGTATTTGGTGGTGAGCTTAACATAAATATACGTGCTGTTTTCGCTGGTTAAAACATTAAAAAAATCGGACATGTTGGCTGGATTCACAAGATGTTTATCTTTCCATTTGCTGTATTGGACTTGTTAAATGTGTGAAAGTTAAATATTTCTAAAAAATATTTTGAATTTCGCGCGCTGCACTTGGACGGGCTGTTTTCATATTGAGCCCGACACCGGCCTGGGCAGCCATAAAAGGTTTAAATACACAGTTCCTTTAAACAGGACTGAGATCAGTCATTTTAAAAGGACTGAGATCAGTAATTTTAAACAGGACTGGGATCAGTTATTTTAAAACAGGACTGAGATCAGTAATTTTAAACAGAAGCCATATTTGTTTATCTTTATTGATAAAGCAAGTTTACAACAATTTCTTATTTACAATGATGGCCTAGAACCAGGGAGTTTAACTACCTTGTTTCAGAGGGCAGAACCACAGATTATGACCTTCTCAGCTCGGGGTTCGATCCACCAACCTTTTGGCTACTGGCCCAATGTTCTAACCATTAGGCTACCTGCCACCCCAAAATATGTGAAAACACCTAACAGACATTACAATTTATTCATTAATTTAGCAATATTTGATTTAACTTGTACTAAATAAATGATATATAAATGAATACCTATACATAGAGATATAACTGATAAATTGCCATAAGGTGGTCATCAAAATCGTTTTGTGTGTGTGGACAGCAGATTCCTTATTTCAGGAACAGTGAAGGCTGTCCTCAACAGATATGGGCTGTCCACACTGGGCCACACTGGGCCACACTGGGACACACTGGGACACACTGGGACACACTGGGACACACTGGGCCAATGTCTTGGGGGTAATATGGAGCCGATTAGCAAGGACGTATCGCTGGGACACACACACAGTAAACTGACCTGAGATTAGCAGGGTGAGATACAACAATGTTTCCATCACTGTGAAATTCAAAGGATATATGATTAAAATGAATGCACTTCAAGGTTGCAACACTTTACCAACGCAAACTGTCTTTCTCCTTCTTTACTGATACGACGTGACAGGACAGGTGAAGATAATGCTCCCCACATAGAGGGTTATCACCTGTTCAGAGACAGGAACAATCAGTGATTGTTAGGTTAGGTTTCTAAAGTATTAGAAGTGGGTAGTGGTGAAAACCCTCAACATAACGTCTCCAGAGAGCCAACAAGGGTTAGAACACATGGTTGATTATTCTACACTGGAACCTTCAAATGGGGAATAAATAAAGTGTTAAATTAAAGTCAAGAAACAGGATCCCCTGAACAGGATTCCTATAGTCACACACTGCCTGACTTAAAACACAATGAAAACACAATGAAAGGTTTTGAACATAAGACAGAGGATATCACACAATTTGAGTTTGTGTTCAAAGAATTTTGGAAATGTAGCATTTCATCTAAAATTGGCACCAACTTTTAAAATATTTATATTTAAATACATTTCACGACAATATAGTTGCTAGATTTCCAACATGATCATACAATCCAAAATGGCCTCACCTGTTGTTTGAAGGTAACTCTCTCTCTCTCCGCGTCTCTCCGGTTTTGCCCTATAAACCTTACACTGTTCCTATTTTCTTTGAATGTGTTATTTAGAAACAAAAACAACTGTGACGTGACATTCATCCCACTGGATAAGGGGTTGGACAGAACGAGAGAAGGAAACAGCTAGAGAGGCGGTACAGAATATTTGATGTGATGATGCTCTTGATCCAAAGGAGATAACCCAGTCCTCTAGACAGACATACTGCGCAGAAATTGTCTCATTGTACAGAAAAGGACCCAACTCCACACGTCCAAAAATGAAGGGTTGTGTGGTTTCACGTATTGTTCAGGTCAGTGAGGCCTGAATTGAGAGTGACACTCCCAGGTAAAGCCACTTCACTAGAAGAGCGCTGGAGGTACACCACAGAGACAGGCAGTAACCCAGCTGCCCTGGTCTCAGCTCTCACTCCCTGAAAATGAGATTAACCAATAGCACCTGGGTATAAATATGTATGTTCTCAAGGTGGTTATTTTGTTTTGCTTTGGTAAAAAGGAATAAAGCCCTACATTAACTCCTGGTTAATTGAGTTCTCTGCCCCCTCTCTCTCCTCTGCCACTGAGTTCTCTGCCACCTCTCTCTCCTCTGTCACTGAGTTCTCTGCCCACTCTCTCTCCTCTGTCACTGAGTTATCTGCCCTCTCTCTCCTCTGTCACTGAGATCTCTGCCCACTCTCTCTCCTCTGTCACTGAGTTCTCTGCCCACTCTCTCTCCTCTGTCACTGAGTTCTCTGCCCTTTCTCTCCTCTGTCACTGAGTTCTCTGTCCACTCTCTCTCCTCTGTCACTGAGTTCTCTGCCCTCTCTCTCCGCTGTCATTACTCTGTCATATAAAACCCTTTCCACAGAGGGTTCTACATGGAACCCAAAATGGTTCTACCAGGGCAAAAAATGTTTTACCTGGAACCAGGAAGTGTTCTTCAAAGGGTTCTCCTATGGAGACAGCCAAACAACCCTTGTGTAATGTTTTTTCTGAATGTAGGATCAACTCCCCCCTGTCCAAGTCATTTAATTCATTATGATCTGATAGGCCAAGGTGACAGGTCCACCTTGTGCTGGGGACAATAAAAGGCCACTCTAAAATGTGCAGTTTTGTTTTCCCGATCATGTTAAATCCATTGACTAAGGCCTAACTTATTTATTTCAATTGACTGATTTCCTCATATGAACTGTAACTGAGTAAAATCAATGAAATATTATATTTTTGTTCTGACTATTATAGACTATAGTATAAAATATAATATTTCCATTGTTTACATTTATCCAAAAGTGACAGGTCAAGCATACATTTCCATATTGGTGGCCTCAGGGAAACAAACAACAATCCTGGCATTGAAAGCACCATGTCTACAAACTGAGCCACACAGAACCACAACACACATGAGAGTTGTCAAGAGGCCACAAACAGATCGAGACCAGTTAGTTACTGATGTCACATCATTGTGTGTTCAGGAAATAATCCTGGGTCTGCTTGATGTGGTAAAGTTCCCCTCTGTCTGGTTTGAGGAAGTTATGTAAAACGTAACTAAACTCTGGTCAGCAGGACATGGTTCTAACTGGTACCAGTGTATCAGAGTCCTGAAGAGAGATTGATTACACATTATGTCTAGATGTCTTTATCATTAAGGTAAAATGTTAAAATAAACATTAAAATAATATTAAGTTGAAACTTGAAGAATCACACACTAGACTTATACTGTCAATCTGCAAGTATTTAATTGATCATCAGAAAAGACATCTTCATTAACCAATTAAAAAACATGCTGAGACTGCATTTACTATAGTATGTAAACTATGGTCTAAATACATGTTCAAATTAAAGAAAGTACATTCCAATTAGAAAAACACATTGATACTTACATTGCTTGAAAAAGTATTTGTCCCCTTTCTGATTTCTCTATTTTTTACAAATTTTGATACTGAATGTTATCAGATCTTCAACCAAAACCTAATATTAGATAAGTGAACTTGAGTTACACAAATAAAAACAAATATTTATACTTATTTATCTATTAATTAACAAATTGTTTAAAAACCCAATTCCCTGTGTGAAAAGTAATTGCCCCTTTACACTCAAACTGGGTGTTCCACCTTTAGCTCTAATGACTGCAAACAAACGCTCTGTAGTTGTTGACAGTCTCACATTGCTTGGAGGAATTGTGGCCCACTCTTCCATGCAGAACTGCTTTAACTCAACAAAGCATCCTCAAACTCTACACTACCACCACCATGCTTGACTGTTATATGATGTTTTTACTCTGGAATGCAGTTGTTTGGTTTTCATCAGACCTAATGGACCCATCTAGTCCAAACAGTTGACTAAAGTTAGCCAAAATGCACCTGGAAGCACATGGGATTTCATCCAGACTCTTAGAAGAATGTTTTATGGACAGGTGAGTCAAAAGTGAGTCCAAACCTTTGGATCGACATGGGTCCCATCTATGCCTGGCGAAAACCAAACACTGCATTCTGCTGTAAAAACCCTCTACCAACGGTCACAAGCAAAGGGTGCGTAGTTGGGATGGTTTAAGGTACTGTTTGCTGCCTCAGAACCTGGACGACTTGCCTTATAAGAAGAACCCATGAATATCTGCTTCTGTATCCAGAGAATTCTACAGGAGAATGTCAGGGCCATCCGTCTGTGAGCTGATGCTGGAAAACGCGAGGTGGCGGTCATGCAGCAAGACCAATGATCCAAAACACACAATCAAGTCTACATGAAAATGTGTTAAAAAAACCTAATTTGGATGACCTATGTCAAATCCAGAACCCTACATGATCCCATTTTGAGATGTTGTGGCAGACTGTGACACGACAGTCTATGATTGAAAACCAACAAATGTCGCTGAGTTTACTTTTTAAACCAATGAACATTGGGCTTTACATTACAACTTTGTTATGTAAATAATTTAAATTAAGTATGTAATTGTGTGTTAGTTTTCACTTCAGGTTCCCTTCGATCTAATGATTCTGTTTTCTTTGAATCAGATAACATTCACGTCATCAAAAAATATGTAAAGTGAGAGAAATTGAAAGAGGCAAATAGCTTTTTCACCAGCACTGTATATCAAGCATACAGCGATAACTCATTTACAAGACAGTGATGTGTGGAAAAAGTCTATCTGAGAATTACACCACCCTGTAATAAGAACAACCAAGTCAAAAAATTATAAGAAAAACATGTCATGAATAAAACACTATTAATGTTCATAATTAAACAATTACTAAATAAAACACATATTTAATTAGGAACTAGGGCGAGGAAAAATACATCCCAGTACAGATAATTAATCTAAATAAAAAGAGAAATGTAAGGAGAACATTTTACATAACTAGAGTTCTCTCTTTGTCATCATCCTCTTCATCTTCTTCTCCTCCTCTTCTTTCTTGGGAGACCCCTCTTCCTCCTTGTGGAAGACCTTCCCATCAGGCTGCTTTTTCCATGTCACTTTGATGTCTGCAGGTAACCCCTGCTCCTTCAGCTTGATCCTTATCTGGAGAAACACAAAGACACACAGAGACCCACACTTTTATACCATCTATTGCATCTTGTCTATACCGGTCGGTCATGACCCATTCATATATGAATATGTACATATTCTTATTCCATCCCTTTACTTAGATTTGTGTGTATTAGGTAGTTGTTGTGGAATTGTTAGATTAGATAGATATCTTTGCACTGTCAGAACTAGAAGCACAAGCATTTCACACTCGCAATAACTGCTAACCATGATTTGATTTTAATATTTCACTCTGTATTAGTCATGTGTTTTTGGATATCCCACTGGCTCTGAGACACCCTTGGAGAGTGGGGTCACGGCCAGGATAGAAGGTCGCCCACAAACAGACAAGGACCCAGACCAGAGAGGAAGTAATCGACAACAGACTAGGACTCAGACGAGAGGAGGTCATCCACAACAGACTAGGACCCAGACCAGACAAGAGGTCATCCACAACAGACTATGACCCAGACCAGACAAGAGATCATCCACAACAGACTAGGACCCAGACCAGAGAGGAGGACATCCACAACAGACTAGGACCCAGACCAGAGAGGAGGTCATCCACAACAGACTAGGACCCAGAACAGAGAAGAGGTCTGTACAGTTTGTATCATTACTGAGTTGGTTCTTCATGATCAGGGTGAAACTCACCTGTTGTAAGATGGCGTCCTGAACAGCAGGATCACTGAGGTTCAGATTTTGATCCTTTGGGGTCACTTTCATTCTCACTACCTGTCTCTTCAGTTGGGGTTTCTCAGACGTCTCCACAGCTGGGCCTACAAGAGAATACAATCCAACAATGACAGAAGTGAAACATGGGGCAACGTTAGAGTTCCTCTGTCATCATAGTATCTGGAGGAGAATATGGTAATTTACCATAGCAGATGAAAGGCTTGCGGACGTCACAGGGCAGATTTCTCCATTTAATAAGATAAGAATAATTATCATCATAATCAAAAAAATATTCATGAAAATAAAGATCATAAGACACCACAGTGCAGTTGTATTTCTGATCTGTTGTAGGATATCCTGGCTGCCAGTTTCTGAATGAGGAGTCACTCTGGTCTGACCATCTCCAGGAGTCTTGAAACAGACCGATCCACACAGGAAGTCCCCTCAGTGATATCTTCTTCTCTATCTCTGTGTTCTCAGTCTGGTTCCTCACACTGACCAGGTCTGTGTGATGCTGTCTGCAGTAACTCTGAGCATCTATCCAGGTCTTGTTCTCCTGAATTAAGACGTATGTTAGGTTGGTGTCTTGTTTTCCTGCAAAAGTCAAATGAAATAATTAATACAAATATCCAGTGAAATATCATCTACTGATCATCTATAGTACATGTTGTCATTGATTTGATAACAGATCAATAACTGATTAACAACTTAAAGTTATCTCCGTCTATCTTCTTATCTCCAGCTCTCTCTCCTTCGGTGTGTCTGTCCCCCCCTGCTTGGCCCTATATACATCTTAAACTGATACTCATTGATTATAATTTGTTTTTCATATTCTTTGTTTCCAAATAGGGGTATGCAAAAAGGAGTAGACATTCTCATCATGTTATTATCTTACTCAAACAAGCATGTGGCATGTAACATCTATCACTATCGCAACAGGGTTGGACAAAGCCAGGGACACCAGCTGAGTGTTTTGTCAAAGTTTAGAAACTGTTTTTTTGAAGGAAGAATTCATGAAAATCAATTGATTTGAATTAGTCACAGTATCAACTGAACCTGGGATATCAGCTCACCTCCAAACTGTATTAGCCCACTAAGCCATGGCACAATCAAAGATCGTCACCAGTTACCACAACTACAGTCATAAACCCTGCCAATTTCTATAATTTCTCTTTAAATGCCAGATCTCTTTTGCAAGATGCATCATTCACCCAAGTTTTGTCAAAGCCAGTACTGTCTGAGATATCACGTGTGACTAACGTACAAACGGACGGACCGACAGAGACAGATCCACGTTCCCTCCTCGATTTCATCATGTGGGAGTGGTACAATTAAGACCAACAAGCAACATCTAGTTTTTTGAATTTCGATGATATAGACAACTTGGAATGTGGCTGTGGTAACTAGTGACAACCATAATCTTGGGAAGCCGACTCAAGTCTCCAGGTTTCAGGCACGGTTCCCAGAACCATCTCCGGATATGGTCTGTTGTGAGAGAAAAATCAAGTATTTACCGGATTTGTTTAACATTAATAGTTAACAGTTCATATGCTTAAACAATTGTTACGGATACAGGTATCCTGTGTGTGTATCCTGTGTGTGTATCCTGTGTGTGTGTATTTTCTTTCCTTCTTCCCTTTTCACAGGTGTCGCCAATCGGTCGGCAATCAGAAGACACCTGCTCCTGTTCCCTTACCCTATCACAGCCCCTTTCCCTTGGTTTAAAAACCCAGTCAGTAGTCTTCTCAAGAGTTCAATCTCTCTGAAGCGCAATCTCTATGACATTCAATCTCTCTGTCATTCAATCTCTCTGACCTCAATCTCTCTGATCTCAATCTCTCTGTAGATCTCAATCTCTCTGTAGATCTCAATCTCTCTGTAGATCTCAAACTCTCTGTAGATCTCAAACTCTNGATCTCAATCTCTCTGTAGATCTCAATCTCTCTGTAGATCTCAATCTCTCTGTAGATCTCAAACTCTCTGTAGATCTCAAACTCTGTAGATCTCAATCTCTCTGTAGATCTCTCTTTTGGTTTTGCAACTACATGTCACTTTGTCCTGTGAGTATTGTTTTGTTATGGTGTTTGACTGTTTGTTTGATGGTGTAAAAAGGGGGTACCAAGACAAGTCGCCCACGGGCATACATTACCTGTAGAAATACTTTGTCTAAGAACACTAGTTAGAACTGGGAGGACCACCCACTGTATTTTTGGTTAGTTAGCTGTTGTTAAAGCATGTTGTCTAGTTTAGGGGTGTTTATGGATACTTATTATTTATTTCCTTGGGTCCAGCTCAGCCCCTTTTCCTGCCCCCCTTTACCGTGTGTTTTAAAAAGAAACCACTATTGTTTGACGGTAAATTAAGTTGTCTTTGGTTTTTGTTCTCCCTGTTCCTTTTCACTGTTATAATATGCATGAGGTATGTTACGGGTCTCGTTTCCATCCCCCCCCTAGACTGCAGGGCAAAAGGGATTCGTAACAATAGTAGAGACATTTCTGTCTTCTGAGAAAGGATGGTTCATCTCTTCCATGTTCACTCCTCGTAGCTGGTCAAGGCGCTGGTCTGGGCGTGTAGTCAAGGACATGGGATAGAGAAACTTGAGGAACAGATACACCTGTATTGTTTCCAATGAGTAACCTGGTCACACAGCCTCTGAGAAGTGAGCACAGTTCTTCAGCCCATCCTGTTCTTTTACTGTCTTCCAATCTTCCAAGAGCCCAGCTGTGGGGAAATAGAAGAGAACGGAGACTAGCTTGGTAGAGAAACAAGTAAACGGAACTGCCGTTGTCACTTGTTTGTCTGGTATTTTTTTTGTTTAACCTTTATTTAACTAGGCAAGTCAGTTAAGGAGATATTCTTATTTACAATGACGGCCTACCGGGGAACAGAGGGTTAACTGCCTTGTTCAGGGGCAGAACAACATATTTTTACCATGTCAGCTCGGGGATTCAATCCAGCAACCTTCTGGTTACTGGCCCAACGCTCTAACCACTAGGCTACCTGCCGTATAACCCAATACACCTGGCCTCAAGTAGAAAACAAGAGCGCTTATGTTGTCTTGATCTGCAGGGGAGGGTTGGAACCAACCATGACTAAGCAGTTCTTGTGTTTCTAAATAAACCCCTTGCGTCTCTGTTATATTTCAGCTCTCACTCCATTCACTCTGTGTGCATGTAGTGACCTTGCTCCCTTATTAATAAGTGAATAGAGATTTAGTTTAAGTATAACTGTAACTTGTGTGATACGTTTGTCTCCTCATTTGATAATGGAGAAATAGCCACCACAATGTGCATTGTCAGAATGTGGCTACAGACATTATAATGAAAGTGGACATTATCATTGGCTGCACAGAGTCACATTAACAAAACTCCAGTGGGTGAATGAGGACTGAATTGGTAGTGATACTCCCAGGTAAAGCAACTATACTGGATCAGGACTGGAGGTACACCACAGAGACAGGCAGGAACCCAGCGGCCCTGGTCTCAGCTCTAACTGGTCTCAGCTCTCACTGGTCTCAGCTCTCACTGGTCTCAGCTCTCACTGGTCTCAGCTCTTACTGGTCTCAGCCCTCACTGGTCTCAGCCCTCACTGTCTCACTCTAACTGGTCTCCAGCTCTCCACTGGTCTCAGCTCTCACTGGTCTCAGCTCTCACTGGTCTCAGGCTCAGCTCACTGGTCTCAGCTCTCACTGGTCTCAGCTCTACATGGTCTCAGCTGCTCACTGGGTCTGCTCTGGTCTCACTGGTCTCAGCTCTGAACTGGTCTCAGCTCTCACTGGTCTCAGCTCTACTGGTCTCAGCTCTCACTGGTCTCAGCTCATCAACTGGTCTCAGCTCTCACTGGTCTCAGCTCTCACTGGGTCTCAGCTTCTCACTGGTCTCAGCTCTCACTGGTCTCAGCTCTCGCTGGTCGTCAGCTCTCACTGGTCTCAGCTCCCTGACCAGCAGCGCTCCCACCCTACATGCAGTAAATAACATAACCCGGCGGTAAATAGCATAACCGCGGTAAATAACAATACCCGGCGGTAAATAACAAACCCGGCGTAAATAACATAACCCGGGGTAAATAACATAACCCGGCGGTAAATAACATAACCGGCGGTAAATAACATACCCGGCGGGTAAATAACATAACCCGGCGGTAAATAACATAACCCGGCGGTAAATAACATAACCGGCGGTAAATAACTAACCCCGGCCGGTAAATAACATACCATCGGTATTAACATAACCCGGCGGTAAATAACAATAACCCCGGCGGTAAATAACATAACCCGTCGGTAAATAGCATAACCCGGCGGTAAATAACATAACCCGGCGGTAAATAACATAACCCGGCGGTAAATAACATAACCTGGCGGTAAATAACATAACCCAGCGGTAATAACATAACCCAGCGGTAAATAACATAACCCAGCACGCCTGACCAGCTAGGATTAGGGGTTAGGGTTAGGGTTAGGTTTAGGATTAATAGTTAGGGTTAGGATTAAGGTTAGGTTTAGGGTTAGGAGTTAGGGTTAGCATTAAGGTCCAGGTTAGGTTAGGAGTTAGGGCTAGGATTAAGGTTAGGGTTAGGGGTTACGGTTAGGTTTAGGGTTAGGGGTTAGGGTTAGCATTAAGGTCCAGGTTAGGTTAGGAGTTAGGGTTAGCATTAAGGTCCAGGTTAGGTTAGGAGTTAGGGTTAGGATTAAGGTTAGGGTTAGGGGTTACGGTTAGGTTTAGGGTTTACGGTTAGGTTTAGGGTTAGGAGTTAGGGTTAAGGATAGTTTTAGGGTTAGGGTTAGGGGTTAGGATTAAGGTCCAGGTTAGGTTAGGAGTTAGGATTAGGATTAAGGTTAGGGTTAGGGGTTACGGTTAGGTTTAGGGTTTACGGTTAGGTTTAGGGTTAGGAGTTAGGGTTAGGTATAGTTTTAGGGTTATGGGTTTAGGATTCAATTTAGAGGTTACTATTAGGTTTAGGGTTACTGTTAAAATGTAGGTTTGGATTTAGTGTTTGGGGAGAATAGGATTTTGGATGGGAATCAGTTATTTGGTCCCCACAAGGATAGCAATACATAACTGTGTGTGTGTGTCCGTGTGTCTCTTTTGCTAAGCATAACAAATAGCCTGAACTCTGTCTATGTTGTTGTTGTTGTTGTTAGGCAAACAGTCCCTTTAGTGGTGAGCATCGCTGTCCGTAAAGTACAAAAGGCCCTTTCAGGTTTCTATTATCATGATCTCTTCCATTGAGGTCAAAATAGTTTGCATAAAGTTTGAAGGACAATACAGCATATGGATAGAAAGACAGAGAGAGAGTTCTACTTTCTATGTTCAATTCCTTTTGATAAAACCTACTACTTTGTAAAGAATGAGTATAAAAGCTATATCAATAGCATCGTATCAAATCCTCCATCCCTTTGTTTGTGGTTTTTACACGTCTGTTGCTGAACATGGGGAGGTTGTGAGGCAGGTAGGAGTGAGATGAGCAGGGTCTCATGGGGTCAATACTTAGGGCCCTAAATCACCTAAATGATGTCACTATTGGAATTGAAGGGGATTCCTTAGTGCTTTGAGAGTTGCTTTGTGGTTTGACTGGAGAGCAGGAAATGACATGCACCGAAGGAACATAAAAACAGGAACAGACATCATACCAATCAGACAGCCAATCAGATGTGTTAGCCACCATCACACAAGTAGAAGCCTGTCAGCCTTCCTGTGTGTGTGTGTGTGTGTGCGTGTGCATGTGAGTGTCTATGAGGTTTTTCTAAGGAGAGGGAAAAGACTCTTTCCACACAGTTCCAATCCAGACATTGAGCCACCATGTTGGAAATCGACCAAAACTAACAAGACAATCATTTGTGTGCTTATACATTAAAAACTTCTAAGACATCCCCTAAATCTTCCTGAAAAGTCTTATTCATGTCAACGTTTTTCTTTCAGTCCAATGTGCTTTATTTTACCATGGGCAACCGGGAAGGTGGCATTTATTCATGATTCCATGCCATTTACAGAAAATTAATAATTTAAGGTAAGAACGGACACCTCTCTCTCACCAGAGAGCCTAGTGACTCCTTGCACCTACACAGATGATGTCTACAGAAGGTGGCATTGTACTGTGGTTGTGACGTAACATGGAAGGTGGTGGAAGGTGGTGGAAGGCTACTTTGTTTGTGATTTGCGTATGCTAAGCTACTGTATGCTAACATGCTAACATTTAGTGACACGCATACTGTAGCATTGCCC
The DNA here is from genome assembly GCF_002910315.2 of Salvelinus sp. IW2-2015. Lineage (NCBI taxonomy): Eukaryota > Metazoa > Chordata > Actinopteri > Salmoniformes > Salmonidae > Salvelinus > Salvelinus sp. IW2-2015. The sequence continues at coordinate 68,510 of NW_019945183.1, forward strand.
TGTTCTTTGTTCAAGCTCAAAACCGGCCCCATTCAATACTCTGAAATTCAGGCCCTGCCCGTCCTGAGCCCGTCTGGTTTGGGATGAAAATGAAAACTCTATTCCTGATCCCATGCCATTTACAGAAACCGAATCATTTAAGGAAGAACAGAAACCTCTCTCTCACAAGAGAGAGAGAAATAAAAATGGATTTGATTTGAGCCTACCCAGCAAACATGACCCCATTGGCCTTATCTGGGTATTTGGTGGGCAAGGTGGTCAGGGGTTAGCCCACACAAAGCCCAACACAGGCTATCCCACACCAAGCCCCCCACCAGCCCAACACAGGCTAGACATACCAGACCAACAGAAGCTAGCCCACACCAAGCCCAGCAAAGGCTAGCCCACACCAGCCAAACACAGGTTAGCCCAGACTAAGCCCAATGCAGGCTAACCCACAGCAAGCCCAGCATAGGTTAGCCCACACAAAGCCCAGCCATGGACAGCCCACAGCAGCCCATTATAGGCTAGCCCACATCAGCCATACACAGGCTAGCCCACACCAGCCCAACACAGGCTATCCCACAGCTAGCCCAGCACAGGTTAGCCCACAA